>NW_004524698.1:6840145-6842399 GCF_000260255.1 Octodon degus
TTGACATTTCTTTGAAGCTTGAACTACTAAATTTCATTTGTCTGAATGGTTCTATGTTATCTTTTTCTTAGTGGTGCAAGTGTTTCAGATTACAGTGTCAGTTTCTATAAAGTACTTCAGTCTGTTGCCCTTCTGATGAAACAAAACTATTCATCATTAACTTATGTGTATTTTTTCTATTAACACTTAACACAGGAACAGACATCTATTATTTTTCCACTAAAACAAGAGTAGGATAGTTTTATCCTATCAGTATTGTATTTAAAAAGGTTAACATTTAAAAACAAAGAACCATTGTTTTCTTTGAAATCAAACTTCTTGCACATCTTAACCTTCCTTCTTCTGCCTGCGTTCCTCTGCCAATTTATTCAGAAATTTCTTTAATTTCTGATAATGAGGAAGGCTGCTGTAATGAGTATTCTTTGCAACGTCTTCATTTGTATAAAAGAGGGAACACAGCTTACAGTAAAACCCTGTTTTAGGTATCACATAGTCTATACCAACAGGAACATTAGGTTGGTATGGTCCAAAAAGATACCAGTGAAACTGCAGATGGCCAAAGTGATGAAAACAAGGAGGACTTTACAATCCCATTCGGGAGGATTTTGGGATCCATGAACTAGTGTGTTGAGTTCCGCCGCATTTACTGTGCGATTGCTAATTAGAAAATGGAGACGTGTGTTCCAGAAAGTAGTTGTGGGTTCAGCATGAAACAATACATGTGAAATGTATACGCAGGCCACACAGCAAGCTTTCCGAAGTAGTTTCAGCTCATAAATTTAATTAATAAGCGAGATCTCCCCACAACTACTTTAAAATTTCCACAGAACCTCTGCAAACTGACATCCTACGTCATCCGTTCCCTACACAGATCTTTCAAGGGCAACCAGAAGTTCTCTGGATCCAATCCAGCCCCTCTTTCTTTTTCTATCTTGCCTTCCTGGACTCCTCCGTCCTCCAGCTATCTTATTAACAAATCAAAATTCTCCCCAGCTGTTTTTTTACCTCCTTACGTGAACATGTTCAGCTTCCTACTATGATTTTTAATTTTTTTTATTTAGAACAGGGTATACGGGGTCTCGCTGCATAGATCGGACTCCTAAGGATCTTCCCATTTACAGCCTCCCAAGTGCGAGAGTACAAGAGTGCCACGTCCCGTCTCAATCCCCTCAGTCACCCTCTCAGTGGGCCCCAGGGCAGAGCCAGCATAGCAGGCTGGGGGATCAAACTCCAGGCCTCTGCATCTTTAATCCGCTGAGCTATTTGGCCGGGCATATTTTTAAAAATTCTTAATCCTGTACTGATGCCTATAATCCCAGCAGTCTGGGAGACTGAGGTAGAATAGCAAATTTGAGCCCAGTTTGAGCCATTTAGGGAAACTCAGTGTGAAAAACTAAATAAAGGTTGGGGAATGTAGCTAAGTGGGGAGACACTGAGTTCAATCTCAGTGTAGTAATGGGGGAGAGCTCACTGGTATAGAGTGTGATTTTGAGGGCCAACCAAATAGCTCAGGCGATTAAAGCACCTGCTTAGCCAGACATAGGGGCTGGGGATTCAATCCCTGGGCCTGCCATGCTGGCCCCGCCCCCGGGGCTCTCTGAGACTGCCATTTAGACTGAGCATGGTGGTGCACCTGTAATCCCAGCACTTGTGAGGCTGTAAACAGAATCACTATGAGTCCGATCTAGTAGTGAGACCCTGAACACCTTGTAGACCCTTCCCTAAATACAGAAGAAAAAAAAAAAACCAAAAATTTACAGAGTTTGATTTTGCCTAGCATGCAGACCCTTCATTCCTTCTCCATCACCCTCCTCCAAAAAAAAAGAAAGAAAGAAAGAAAGAAAGAAAGAAAGAAAGAAAGAAAGAAAGAAAGAAAATCAGTCCGTGCTTGCCCATTTTGTATACAAATCAAATACCTTGAGAAAACAGTTTGGATTCCAGAGAACTGGAAAGAGGAAATTTTGAGGTAACCCACTTACTCTAAAAGTTAAAATTGTTTGAATTGTTTATATGAAATTCATGTTACCGAGGCCAGGGAGATGGCTCAGTAGAATAAGCCCTTCCCTGGCAAGCACGAGGGTCTGAGTTCAATCCCTGGCTCTACCAAAAAGGAAAAAAGAAAAAATGAAATTCATGTTACCTAGAAAAGTTCAATGGGACTGGTGAGATGGCTCAGTGGTCTAAAGCACCTACTTAGAACAAGCTAAGCTAAGCAAAGCACAGGGACCGTGGTTCAATCCCCCAGCACCACATG
>NW_004524698.1:6842734-6851920 GCF_000260255.1 Octodon degus
AAAAAAAAAAAAAAAAAAAGTGTGAGCCAAGTCAGGGCTTGAACTCTAGGACTCGCAGCTTGCCTGATAAATTGGTGAGGGCTGGAAAAGTGACTAGTGATAGAGCACTTGCCTAAGAAACGCAAGGCCTGCATTCAGTTCCCAGTACGAAGAGGACTAGCAGGGAACCAATGGTCAAAGTTCTGACGACCTGTCCCCAAATTCCCCTACAGGCAGCAGGGATACAGGAGAAGGCTGCCGGGTTGAGCATGCCTGCAAGGACATTCTCTAGGCCCTGGTGAACCTGTCAGACCTTCAGAGGAGAGGGGAGACATGTTTGCCTTGGGTCTTAAGAAGACCCCTTTGTCTCTCCTACAGAGAATAGCATGGAGAAGTGGTAAATTTGAGTATAAAACCTGGGGGTCAGAGAGAGAGAGAGAGATGTAATAATCCAGAGTCTAAACTAAATCAAACAGCTTAAAGAAAACTATACTGCCAGACATCTTGCAATAAACATTTCTTAGCTCTGTTCCTCTCTTCTTTCTTCCTCCCCAGCTTGTTTTTCTTTTTAATTAATTGCTTTTCTTGGTACATTTTACGATGACATGATACCATTCACCATATGCTTTCATTTGTTGTTGAGGTAAGGTCCTGCTAAGTTGCCCAAGCTGATCTCACCCCTACATCCTCCTGCCTCACCGACCTGCCCACTTTGAAGCAAATTTAGCAGATGTCTGATGGTAGAAAAAGGCAGTGGAGAAGTGGCTGCGCTTGCCCATGTTGTTGACCTCCAAGTCTGCCATGAGAGCAGCGACAGCACCTTAGAGGCAGCAGGCTGCCCCAGGAAGGGGATGGTCTTAGGACTAGCAGAGAGCAGCAGCAGGTTTTTGTGTGTCCACAAGAGGTTGGGAATACCCCAGTCCCCTGACCCACATGGGTACACACAGAAACATGCAGAGGTTAATAGACCATGGGTCTCAGCACATAATATTTGTTCAAATAATATTTCCAACACAATTGGTTATTTTAAAAAATACTTATATTCAAGAGCCTCAGAACTGGCAGGTGTGGCTAGAAAGATTCCTGCTGCATCCGGCCATCAATGGGACTGGAGCGCCTTCAGGGTCAGGTGGTCTTCCTGTGAGAAAGACTCCTCCTTGACTTGAGTGGACAGGCCAGGTTTCTTCACAGTGCCTGTGAATGGGATGAGAAACACTGTGGTTTGGCCCTTGGCAGAGGACCAGGGCCATGAAAACCCATCACACCAGTGGATGGCAGGTGATCCCGGAGTCCTGCAACCCTTTTCCCTGCTTCCCTCCTTCCAGGAGCATTTCCCAAACTGCTGCATGTGCCTGTCGTGTGTTCCCCCAAAAGCTTACAAGTCCTCACTGATAGGTTATGCCCAAGTACAGACTGCTAAGTTATCATGGCCCTGATCCAACACGTCTGAATCCCCAATTCAACAGCTTATCTCCCCAATGACCACTTCCTCCTCCTTCCCCACTCCAGCCCTGGGTACAACTTCTTTTGACCTTTCCCGCCCACACAAGGGAGCCTCCAATCAGCTCCTTATATGTCACTAAACCCACCCCTCAAGCTCCGCCCCCAGCAAAAGTCCATGAAGCCTCAGGCACCGTGTGTCAGGTCAGAAGACCTGCCCATCTCCTTGACCTAGGTCCTCTCCATGTGTTTAGTGCTAATAAAGGCTTCCCTTCCCCAATTGCTGCTTTTCTACTGCACCACCCTCACCATCACTGCTGCCTCTAAAACCTACCTCCCACAGGTGACCAGCTGTGCACCAGAAACCAGAAAATCTGCGAATGCCAAAAATAGTCAACGAATAAGTTATATATTCAGAGAATGCAGAGGTGACAAAAGACCCATCCTGTAGGGAAGGTGGCAAATTTGGATACCCACAGAAAAGAAGGGGCAATTGCAGCAGAAACAAGAGCCAAGGAACACCAGCCACAACCAGTGAGGAATGGGGAATGGGTTGGACAGCAGGTGGGCTTTGACCTCCACACTTGAGAATGTGGTCCTCCAGGCTGCAGGAACTCTAGGCCTTGAAAAGGGTTTTTGTCTACGTTAGTAGGAATGGAATGGGATAAGCCTAGAGCAGAAAGATTTGTCTGAATGTCAGGTGAACTATGCGTGGTGGTGCATGCCTGAAGTCCTAGCACTCCAGAGCTGGAGGCAGGAGTATGTTTTTTAGTTCCAGGCCTACCTGGGCTCCATAGTGAGTTCAAAGCCATCCTGAACAACAAAGTGAGATGCTGTCTTAAAACAACAACAAAAAATGATGGGCGTGTGGCACACACCTGTAATCCTAGCATTTGGGAGCCTAAAGCAGGAGAATTGCTGCAAATTGAGGCCAGACTGGACTACACATAATGAGTCCAAGGCTAACCTGGACTACACAGGAAGACCCTGTCTCTAACAAAAACAAAGAATCCACAAAGCACACAAAAACCACCTGAAGGTCAGGTGCAGGCTGAGAAGCAGAAGAATGAGGTTCAGTGATAAGGAAATGAGTGACCCTCCTGAAAAGTCCAGGCCATACTACACCAGTACTAAAGTAAAAGGTGGGCCAACAGGGTCCAGCCCTCTCACCTGAGCGAGATAGCTCTTGAAGGATTCAGAAAGAAAGGTAGATTTTCAGGCATGGTATTACACACCAGTAGTGCAAGAACTCCACAGATTAAAAAAGGAGGATGTGCAAGCTCAGGGATGGCCTGTGCTACATAGTGAGTTGAAATCCATCCTGAGCTTGAAAGTAAGACCATGTCTCAAAAAAGACAAACAAAATAGAAGGGTAGCCTGTGGAGACAGCTCCTCCTTGGAAGAGGTACATGAGGTGAGAGCAAGGAATACATCTTGGTGGACATTACTGGGGAGAACAGGAAAGTCCTCCCATCTGTCACAGACCTAAGGAAAGGCACAGGAAGTGGCTCCACAATGTGGAGAGATGGGGGCCTGGTATAATGAGGTTAAACTGAGGACCAACAAGGTTGGCCTGTAAGGTGGTGCCCACAGGGCCCAAACAGATGGCACCTGTTTTGAGAGCAAGGCAAGAAGCCTTTCCTACCTTGTTGCCCTGCAGGGTCTCCAGGCTCAGCCTAAGTCTGGCAGTGGGTGGGCCCTGAGTGGGTAAACTGGAGGAAGTTGACTGCCGCCCAGGCAGGGGACAGCTTGAGAAGGAGGCCAGTGGGAGGCAGGAAGAAGGCTGGGCTGAGGCCTCCTCTCACCCTAGACTGGGCAAGACCAAGTGAACTGTGCAGATGCCCTAGTAGGCACAGGGATGGTGAGAGGACAAGACTTCTCTGCCCTCCTCTGTGGACACTGGGCCACCATACTCCACCAGAAGCCTGTTCCCTCTGGGCTGTTCACAGCAGCCTGGGTTACCTAGAGCAACCAGAGAAGAGGAACTGAGATCAGGCCCATCCTGGTGCTCTGGCTGAGAAGGTCCTCTGATGCCTGTTTATTAGCACAAAATCCTCATACCTTCTTCCTGCTCAACTGCTTCCCCATAACCCAGTGCTTCTAACTGGGTGGGTGTCACTGGCTTCCCTCTCCTAGCACCCAGCTGTTCCTGAGCAGGGAAGGGCCTACTCTGCATGGAAGGGCTTATACCTCCAACATCAGGCTGGAAGAATTGGAGGTTGGGGCACAGCCAAGGTCAAGCCAAGGAGGGGTCACCACCTGGGAGGAACCTTCAGTGTAAGCCACTGAGACTGTCAGATGGACAGACCCAAGAAGTGGCCACCTCAAGCTGTGAAATTCCATATTGCTAACCTCCCTTGCCTACAAGGATCTCCCCAGCACTCCTCAGCCTTGCCTCTCCCACAACCTGGCTCCTAGCAGCCATCCCCGAGCCCTGAGGAGAATGATGCTGGCCTACACTGGGGACAGGCCCCAGGGATTCCTGGCTCAGCAAGGTCCCTGCCCAGCTGGCTCACCTGAAGCACCAGCGCTCGTTGGGGCTTCCATCTGGCCTAGTGCCCACCTCCAGCAGAACACCGGGCCATTTCTTCTTCCTCCTGAAGCACCAGTAGCCATTTTCCATCTCCAGGACACAGATGGCTTTCTAGGGACAGAGGGCGCATCAGACAGAGCATTGCAGGACCCTGCCTGAAGGAAGAGGCACACAGGGCAAGGGGAACAAGAAAACACCCCCCAGGACTCTAGACCATGACTCAAAGTGCACTCCGCATGTGGACGCAGGCCAGCCCTAACATCTGATCATCTGTATGGTGTAGACCCCTGAATCTCTGAATTTCAGTTTCCCTATTTGTAGATCTAGGATATTGCAACTCAAAAACGGTTGTTGGGAGCTCAGTACACAAGCAGTGCTGGACTGCAACCTGCTCTTAAATCTATTCAAGCCCCAGAACTCTGCACCATCGTGGAGAGAACTTTATGGGCTCTACCTGCGTGTAAGCCTGGTGCTCGCACACAGGTCCCAGGGAGTGCACTGTTTGAAGATGAGGCCAGCAAGGCTCAGAGAAGACCAAAACATTGCTGAAGGCTCCAAGGAGCTGGCCACCTCATCAGCCTCCCACGGGATGCTGTCCCTGCTCCAGCTGCCTAGTAACCACTTGATCCTTCGTTGGGCAAGATGAAGCTAGTGCTTCCACTCTAGGTGAGTGTCAGCTCAGTGTCCGTGGTCTCCCAGCCTAGGATTTTACACCCTGACTGCCTTCTTCACCTTAGAGGAATTTTTGGTGTGCGAAGAGGACAGAAATAGTGTCCCATGAGGGCAGGGAAGGGCTTTTTCTTATGCACCACCTAAAACTGTGCCTGGATGATACACAGGAAGTACACAATGCCAGGCACACTGCCATGTGAATCTCTGGAGGCTGAGGCAGAAGGATTATAAGTTCAAGTCTAACCTTGACAATTTACTGAGCCCCTGTCTCCAAAAATGAAAAGAGCACAGCACTCCTTGCCTTCAACCCCCAGTACCCCTCCCCTGCAAGAAAAAGGAATCCTCAATAGCAATATTTGCAAAAATATAAATAACTAACACAGTGCACACCTATTAAGTGATAGGCACTGTGCTGGGCAAGGCACATGCACAAGCACATCCAATTTTCACAAAAACCCTAAGAAACAAGGAATGGGTAGAGGAGTCTGTGCAGTGGTCCTGCTGAGCTGAGCCAACTCCGCAGGGTGCCCAAGCCCAGGCCCTGGTTTGGGCTGAGCTTAGCAGAGAGCCAAGGATGCTCCTCAGACCCAGAAGGCAGAGGGAATGGAGGAGGAGTGGAGGAGAGGGGAAGCCTTGCTGTGCACCTGCAGCTTCCATGTGCTCCAGCTGTCAGTGGCAACACTGTTGACAGTCTCACTCAGGCAGGCCATGAGCTTGAGCAGCAGGACATAGGTGGGCACAACATAGGCCAGCAGCAGGATCAGCACCACCCCAGGGAACACAGTCTCTCCTGAAAGGCTAGCTAACCATTGCCAATGGGGAACTTGAAGAGCTCCAACATAGCACCCAGGATGTTCCTGTAGGGGGCCACCTTGTCCTCCTCTCCCATCCCAGGCTGTGAGGGCTCTGTGTCATTGATGCTTGCAGGGTGTTTGGACACGTGGGCCTCCTGCCTGAGGCTCACCAGGTCTGTGGAAGGACAGAGACGTCACTCAACCAGTAGGACCAACAGCAGCCTTGAGGGTATATGTGGTAGGAAGGGAATAAGCAGAGGCCTGAGAGAGGCTTTACCTATAGCGGAAGCTGAAAAGGAAGACTGAGAAGACCAGCAGGAAGCGGGGAAGATCCCTCCAGAAAACCTGGAATATACAGAACATGAGCTGGGCTGGGTGCTGGGTCACCATACATGACCCCCAGACCCAGAACTGAGTACAATTCCCATTGTGCAGCCATACATGTATAAGGTGCTTACAGTGAATGTTTAAGGTTTTGAAAAAACTATTAAAATTAAAAATACATTACCGTTAATCTCCTTGAAATTCCTGTCCCTTACTTTCAACACACATATCCAGTTGTTCTTGCCACTGTCTGAATCAGTCATGGAAATCTTTTGTGAGTGGCTTTATAAGGTGTGACCAAAAAAATACTGTGAATGCTACTGCCAAAGAGCATGTAACAGATGGCCTTGGTGGCATGCCTGCAATCACAGCACTGGGGAGGCTGAGGCAGCAGGCTTTGGGACGTTCTTGGCCAGCCTAGACTATATAGTGAGCTCAAAGCTGACCTGAACTACAGAGCAGGACCCTGCCTCCAAAACACAAAAGGCGCGTGCAGCAGGAAGCCAAGCTTCTAAAATTAGTATAGGGTGCCATCATCAAGCATTTTTCACCCGATCTGGAACCGTGTGCCTGCTGGCTCTCACACAAAATAACTGTTAAAGGGAATTTTTAAAATTTATGTAGGGCACTGAAAACAGATACTTGTAGCTTGGTGGCCCACCCCTGTAATCCTAGCATTTAGGAGGCTGTGGCAGGAGGATCATTGCAAATTTGATGCTAGCCTGAAATTCATAGTGAGCTTATGGCCAGGCTGGACTACAAAGAACCAATCTCAAAACAAAAAGCGGATTGCAAAATTTATAGGTCTATCATACTGATAGCAGCACTATTAATAAAAGTACCTCCATATCAAAGAATGGAAGCAACAAGTGTCCATCCATGCATGAATTAACCTACAAAATGTGGTGTACCTATGCAATAAAATATTCAAATTGATTTATTTATTTATTTATTTGTATATATTTGCTGCAAGGTCTCACTTTGCACCTCGACTCACAATGAGCCTCCTGTTTTCAGCCTCTGTAGCACTGGGATTGCAGGCATGTGCCACCATGCCCAGTCTCAGCAGCCAGCTAGTCTCACCTGGGGGCAGGCCCATGGGGTTTATGCTGGGATTAGAACCCAGTCACTGGGCTTGCCTAAGGAGGTACTTAGTCTGCTGAGCTATCTCACCAGCCCAAAATATTCAAATTTAAAAGAAACTACATGTGTCACATACTGCAGCATAAATAAACCTTAACGATATTGTGGTAAGTGAAATATACCAGTCAGTGCGCAAATACTACTGGACTCCCTTACATGAAGTTTCTACAGCCAGTAAGTCATGAGATAGAAATTAGATTGGGGTTCCCACCCTGAGAAAAGGAGAAATGGAGAGTTCAAATCATGTCAAGTTTGTTTATGAAGATGAAACAGTTTTGGATAAACTTGACGACGATAACACTGGGGATGAATTTCACACCTCTTAAACACACACTCAAAATGGTAAAACAAGGGCTGGCCAAATAGCTCAGCAGATTAAAGTGCATGCTTAGCCGAAAACAGGGGCTAGGGTTTGATCCCTGGGTCTGCCATGCCACCGCTCCCACCCCCTGGGTGTGCTGAGACGCCGACTGAGACTGGGCTTGGTGGCAGGCACCTGTAATCCTGGCACTTGGGAGGCTCTAACCAAGAGGACACCTGTGAGTCTCCTCTTTGTGGTGAGACCCTGTATCCCCTGTATCCCCTGTACTAAAAGGAAAAAAAAATAGTAAAACAAATACCTAGTTTTTCTTTGGAACAGGGTCTTCCTATGTACTTCAAGCTGGCTCAAAATTGCAGCAGTGCTCCTACGTCAGGCTCCTGTGGGCTACGCTCTTGAGCCCTCCTCATGGACAATCTGACCCTACTGCCACCTTCCTCTCCTCCACTCTGCCTCACTCTCCCCAGCTACTTGGCCTCTTGGCTGTCTGCCCCATGCTCAGTTTGTCCTGGCTGGTGATCTTCATCTTTATGATCCCTCTGGAGGATGCTTCCTCTGGGACCTTGTCCTTGACTCTTGAGTATGTCGTTCATTCCATCTCCACTTAGACATCATCTCTTTGGGAGGCTTTCTCTCTCCAAGCACCCTCTACCTCATTTGGCCTCCATCACATTGTCCATCTGTTTTTCTTTGTAGATTTTAGCAGTGGCACTGTTGTCATTTGTTCACTGAGTGTTTTTGTTTACCCCCCAAACATCAGCCTGAGGAGAGCAAGCACTTGTCTCCTGCTCACTGTAGTTACTACTGGACACTTACAACTGGTTCTGAGGGTCCCTGTTCCTCCTCTAGCCTCAGGTTCATCAGCTGAACACAGCCAGGAGGCCGGGTGGCCGCTGCAGCTTCCTGGCCACCGCCTGCCCCAGCAAGGGCTGCTGCTGGCCTACCATGGGCACTCCTTGAACATTTGCAGATTAAATGGATGGGTGCTCATGCCCTCATCTCTGGGGCACAGGCATGCAAGTGAGCATATCCTCTGCTTCCCTGCAAAGAAGGGAGCTCACAGAAGCACATGCTCCTGTGTCTGTGAGTCTGTGTCTGTGTGTCCATCTACACCATGTAGTGCTTACACGAGCATCTGGTGAGTGGCAGGCAGCAGGCATGCTCAGGCCCTCCTCTGCCCAGCTTGGCCATGGAGGAAGACTCCTGCTTCCTGGGGCCACGGGGAGTCTATGGGGATGTGGGACCCTGTCCAACCCATCTCCATCTCTTACCTTCTGGATCATGACACTGTAGATGCCGTGTACTGTAAGCCCCGTGTATATTAAAGCAGGTTCAGCCAGCCCAGCCCCAGCAAGGACACAAGCAGGGGCAGGTACCACTCAATGGCCATGAAACACAAGACCTGGGATAGCACCGTGAGCAGGGCCTAGAACAGGCTCTATGGGGCAGGGTTCCAGTCAGCTCCCAGGCCACACTTGCCAGTACCCCCAAACTCCTGCTGGCCAACACAAACCACCCCTGCAGCTTCCATGATGGTTTGAAAAGTCCTGCCTTTGGGATTGAACCAAAGCACAGCTGGACACATTATTCAACCTTTGTGGGCCTCAGTTTCCTCTCCTATCAGGCATAATAACAGTTACCCCTGGCTCCCAGTGCTTTCAGAATTAAGTGAGAGAGCTACATGCAAAGTGCCAAGGCTCCACAGGTGTGCCACGAGTGCTTGGTAAAGGCAGGCATCACAATCACGGGCCACTAGCGCAAGAGTGGGACAGGATCCCAGCTGGATAGCAGCCAGGACTTCAGGTCTGGCCAGTGCTCAGGTCCTGACCCTCTGGAACACGCTGGCCCCTGTGTTACTTCCTCTAAAGCCAACTTGGTGGCCTCTTCCATAACTACCTCTCCCAGGCCTCAGAGACAGTGGGGAGGAGAAATGGGAGCCCACATACAAGAGGATTTCAAAGTAGCTGTCCACAAATGAGATC
>NW_004524698.1:6852475-6853232 GCF_000260255.1 Octodon degus
GCCTCTCTCAAGATTCCAACATTTCCACCTGGGGATGCTCTGCTGATGGAGTTGGGCTGATTCCCCCTTTTGTCAGGCTTCTGAGTCCCAAGTGAGGAAAGCCAGCATGGGCTGGGATGTGGACTTCTGGGTAGATTTTCAGGAAAGAGAACTAAGACTGACAAAGAGTCAGAGAACCCATCTGCTATCCCAGGGTGTCCCAGAAGGCACAGAAGGAAGGGTACCCAAACCCCAGAAACTCAGGCCAGAGCCTGTGATCTCCAGGGCTGGTTGGATCGGGCTGGGTATCAGGGGTGGTTTCCCCACCTCAAGGGTTTTCCTAACTCCCTGCTCTGTAGCAGAATTCTAGGTGTCCTTCTTGGTTTATTGGAACCACATAGGGTAGGGAAAGGGAGAGAAGCCCTCACCTGGCCAAGGAGGAGGTGGATCCCCCCAAGGAGGATCAAGGTGTGGCCCAGCAGCAGCATGGGGTTTCTGGCCACCAAAGCTGAATGGAAGCCCTGCTGGAGACACATAAACACTCAGATAAGACCTAGGCCTTTAAATCTGGTCCCCAGCATGTAGTACCTCAGCTGAGGCCCACTGGGAGCCTACATGACAGAGCAGCAGAAGGAGTGTGGTCTGTGGGGAAAGAGTCCCTGGATTCTAATGCCTTGGGAGGCACACTGTGCCACAGCTATCAACATGGGGTGTAGAGCCAGACTGCCTGGGTTCAGATCCTGACTCTACCACTCAGTGTGTGTGTGTGTGTGTGTGT
>NW_004524698.1:6854517-6857951 GCF_000260255.1 Octodon degus
AGGATATGCTTGAAAATCTGCAAGGTGACCACAGGAGTTTGCTGGCTGGCAGGGCCTTTCCCAGCTCTGATGTGGGGCCAAGGCTGGGAAGCTGCCAGCACCCTGTGGAGCTGCCCAGCAGCAGCACTACTGGGTCAGAGCTGCAGCGGCCTGGTGTCAGGGCCCTGTACTCGGGTCCTTGTGAGCCTAAGCTGGCAAGTCCATCTGCACGTGCTCAGCCGACAGGGCAGGTGCTTTTGCTCAGCCTCCCGCAGAGGTGATCCTGCTGCCTCGACTTCCCAAGTAGCCGCAATGACACATTTACACCAAAAATAAATAAATAAAACAAATATATACCGCCAATTCAGCTGTTGCTTACTATCTGTACCTATACATCCAAGTTTTGTTCATTAAAAAGGAAATTTCAGAGGCCTAAAGAAAACTGTAGACATGGATATGTATATTTTATATAGTTACATTAGCATAGCCACATGTAAGTAATATATACTACAATTGTACACATAATATATAATACGATAAAATGATAATTTTGGGGGGAGAGTCATACCAAGATCTCTCACATGCTAGCCAAATACTAGCCAGCCACTGAGCTACATCTGTAGTTCTTTTTTTTTTTTTCTTTTTTTTTTTTAATTGTAGTAAAAGTTGAGAAAGATTTTTTTTTTGGGGGGGCTGGCTCAGGCTGCCTTAAGGGTGGTTCTGGTGTGGCATGTGCAGCTGGGGTTGATACCGAGGTTCCCTGTACCTGAGTAGGTTTGCCCAAGCAGGCACTTAAACAACTGAGTTAAGGCTCAAGCCTCCATACATCTGTAGTTCTATATAAATCTCTTTTCTTTTTTTTTAATCTTTTTTCTTTTCATTGTCTTTTTTTGAGACAGGTTCTGTCTATGTAACAGGTTCTATCTACGTAGTTCAGGCTGGCCTGGAACTCACCCTGTTCTTCTTAGCTCACTTTTTCAAAATCCTATAGAATGAATTAAGGGATAACAAAAGCAAAGAACCTTAAACAGAACATAATTATACTGTGCATATAAATGTTTTGTTTCTTGTTTTCTGCAAGCTAGTCTCAAACTCACGGGCTCTAGTGACCATTCCACCTCAGGTTCCCGGGAAGATGAAACCACAGGTACATGCACACGTAACAAATGTTAATTTTCTATGGAAAAATAGTTCCATGATATTAAAAACCAAACAGTGAGCTCAGGAAAAATTGGCAACACAAGCAAAACACCAAGACCATTCTCTGTGAGTGACTCGCAATAAGAAATTGCACCAAGACAGCTCTGAGGCCATTATAAAGATTAGTTACCAATCAACACAAAGAAGATATATTAACAAACCTAATAGCAAAATATGCCAACTTTGCAGATATGAAAATACTGTCTTGCTGGATCTGGTGACACAGCCTATAATTCCAGCACTTGGGAGGCTGAGGCAGGAGGAACACCAGGCGAGCCAGCCCAGGCTGTATACAGAGCTCAAACCAGTCTGAAATACATACTGAAGTCCTCTCTGAAAAGAAAAAAAAGAAAATACTGTCTGCTAACAAAGACTCACATAACTATAAAGGTAGTCCCAGTGCTTTACACTACAATATACTAACTCAGTGGGCATATATAACTTATAAATAAGCTCACATAGGACAGAGGTTGTTACAGGTATAGAACTTAAATACTTCCTGAGGTCTCATTCTTAAAGGGCTGGTCACCAGCTGTCACCCTACACGGAGGTGGTACAAATTCTCAGAGGTGGAATGTAGTGCAAGTTACTTAAGTAATTAGGGCATGCCCTTGAGAAGATACTAAGACTCAAACTGCTTCCGTCTCATCCCTTGTGACACAGGAGCCATTTGACCCAACTGCCTCTCTTGCTTCTTTCCTTTTTTTTTTTTTTTTTTTGAGATAGGGTCTCACTGTGTCACTCAGGAAAGCCCCAAATTTGCACCACCTTCCTGCTTCAGCCTACAAGTGCAAAGATTGCAGGTAGGTGCCACTCCTCATGAACTCTCTGGTGTGGTATTCTGCCTTATCACAGACCCAAAGCAACAATATGAATGATAAACTGAAACCTCTGACACCAAGAGCCAAAGCAAATCTTTCCTTCTCCTTTCTTTATTTTTTTAATTAATACAAAGTAGTTAAAAAAACAACATTAGAAATGATACAAAATTTCATTAAACAAAGTAAGAGTAATTCAACTATTATTATTATTCAAGACTTTTATTAACAGGTGCTTGCCGTTTGTTGACTTTTTTGAAAAAATCAAGTTGTAAACTTTTATTACAAATTGAAAATGAAGTTCTTAAAAATCTCAACTTGACCAGATATGAAACAATTTAAAATCCTTTAAAGGTGTATTGAGAAAAACCAGGCTCTAAAAAAAAAAAAAACGCGTTTGTCATTACCAAAAAGAGACGTCTTTAGGTAAAAATAATAAAAAAAAAAACCCATGCTGCATAGATAATGCAGATAGTTCTAGTTATCTGGTCAATGGGCAAAAAGCAAGCACTTCAGGTCTTCAGTTCCAATCTTTTGTTCATTTCTTATTGCTGGAATTTCCTATTCGTTCCTTTCTTGCTGGATGACTAAACCGGATGATGGTAGAGATGTTAAGCGGCATTTACTCAGCCCCGCCCTGCTCAGCCTCGGGAGCGGACGAATTCTCAGCTGGTGGATCGGCTGCTTTTGTCTCTCTGCCATCTCGTGGTTTAGGGTTTTCTGGGTGTCTGTGTCGGTAATTGAAATTGCAACGGTACCGAGGTTGAGATGGCTGCTGACCTTGGGTCTCATCTCCTTGATTTTCCTTATCTCTTTCATTGCCATCCTCTCTAGGCTGTCTTTGGCGAGGAGGGCCTCTGCGGAATCGTGGTCTATAACCTCGATCCATATTCTGTCTCACTTGTCTACCTTGTTCTCCTGCACCCTGGTTGTCAGCACCCTCCATCACTTCTCCTTGCACAGGAGGTTGAAATACTGTGGCCGACGCCCATCGGGTCTCCACATGTAGTGAGGTGGGCACCTTTGCCTGCGGTAGGGCCGGCGTGGCTGGGCCTGGCCTTCGGGAGCGCCCTCCATCCCTCGTTCTTTTCCCCACTCTCACTATTCTGGTAATTCTGCTGGTAATTGCGTGGAGGACCCCTACGACGTGGATAGCGTCTATAATGGTTACGGTCTGCTGCGTATTTACTGCCTTGAACTGAAGCTCCACCAGGGCCTGTGACATTTGCTGCCTCTGCACCCTTTTCTCCTTCAGCAACATCAAACTCAGCAGTCTCTCCATCTACTACACTGTGAAGGTACTTCCTGGGGATATTCTTCTTCTTCTTCTTCTTCTTCTTCTTCTTCTTCTTCTTCTTCTTCTTCTTCTTCTTCTTCTTCTTCTTCTTTTAATTTTATTTATTTATGTGTGTGTGTGTGTGTGTGTGTGTGTGTGTG
>NW_004524698.1:6858051-6859590 GCF_000260255.1 Octodon degus
ATGTGGTGCTGGGGGATTGAACCGCGGTCCCTGTGCTTTGCTAAGCTTGTTCTAAGTAGGTGCTTTAGACCACTGAGCCATCTCACCAGCCCCTGGGGTTATTCTTCTTTATGGCAGTCTGGTGTACAAATACATCTTCCTTGGTGTCATTCCTGTTGATGAAACCATATCCGTTTCTTACATTAAACCATTTTACTGTTCCCAAAACTTTCCTTGCGATGACCTTCTTGTCCCCGCCGGGGGCCCGCCGATGTGAGGACGCCTGGGCCGCCGCTCCCTGCGCTGCTGCCCGCTGCTGCCCGCGGTGTCGGTGCCTGGCTTGGTGTCAGCAGCTCTGAGAGCGGGTCGGCGAGGGTCGGGGGTGGCGGGCGGCAGCTGGGTGTCGGCCTCGCTCGCTGCTCATGGTTGCGGTGATGGTGACTGGGGCCGGGTGCGGCAGCTGCGGCTCCTCCGGTGTGTGATAGTAACTAGGTCGGCGGTGGCAGTGGGGCTGCTCAGGGATCTCTGGGGTCAGCTCTCCACTCCCGCTACAGATCGAACTCTCCTCCTTTCTTTTTAAGTTCATCTGTCCCAAATGGCTAGGATAACAGGAGTATGCCAGGTAATTTGTTATATCAACAGAAAGCTAACACAGAGATACAGAATGGAAATGTGCTTACTAGCAGGGCTGTTATCTCAAAAAGTAGAGACACCAGCCACCTGCCCTCCTGCCTTCCTGCCCTCCTGCCCTCCTGCAGAAGCTTTGAGGTGAGTCTGCCTGCTGCCTGGAGAAGGGGGAATCGAGGCTCACCTCAGTTTTGCCCTCCTTGGCAGCCAGCTTCAAGGGTGTGAGACCCTGAAGGTTTTGGATGTCCTCCAGCTGCACAGTGGGGCAGAGGCGGGCCCCTGCCCTCAGCAGTGCGTCGTACATGTGGACCACCTGTTTGGTGTTCTCCTCAGAGTTGTCTGCCATCATCACGAGGGTGTGCAGAACAGTGTTGCCCAGGGAGTCGGCAGCCTGCAGGTTGGCGGGCTGGTACGGGTTCTCCAGGAGATAGCTCACCACATCCCACTGCCTGGTGCACGCAGCCAGAGAGAGGGGCAGCTCACCTGTGGGCCAAAGGAGCAGCCTGGGCATTGGGCATCTGAGTTTCCAATGCCTTCTCTTCCTGCTTCTGTGGTGGAAGGCCAGGCCTCTGGGAAGTGACTCAGGCCACCTCACTGCCTGGGCATACAGAACCTGTCCCCTGGCTCTTGCTCTTCTCTGACAGAACAAAGGCACATTGCTCCTGATTCCAGCTGCTGCCTGACTGAATGCTTCTCCTTATCTGAGGTTAGGCTTGTAACCCAGGGCCTTTGGTTACACATGCTAAGAGGTTCTCTACCACAGAGCAGCATCCCACCTCCCATGGCCAACATCTAGCATCGCCCCCAGCCCCAACCCAGCCCTGCTGAGCCTTCTTTTTTTTTTCATAATTTTATTGAGAAACAAATAGCAATGAGACAGTTTCAAATCAAATTGGTAGGACAGTTTCAATAATTAACACATTGCATACATTC
>NW_004524698.1:6863251-6864017 GCF_000260255.1 Octodon degus
TACTTCCGATTTGATTTGAAACTGTCTCATTGCTATCTGTTTATCAATAAAACTTTGGGAAAAAAATAAATAAATAAAGCATATCTGAGACAAACTGCTTTCTGAGGCAGCCTAGTAGTTAGAAGCTGGGTGTCAGGGTCAAGCCAGCCTGGGTTTACGTGCTGACTCTTCCACACATTAACTGTGTGACTTTGGACAAGACCTTCATTCTGGTTTATCGCTAGATCTCCCCCGAAAAGCCCCATGTGCTCCTAGGTGGGGCTTTTGGAAGTGGACTGGATTATGGGGCATTAGAGCTGACTTCCTGTTGGGAGGTAGGATCTGATCCAGTGAGCTAGTTCCCTGGGGGCGTGGCCTGGTTTAGTCTCTTCCTCTTCCTGTTGATCTCTCTCTGCTTCCCACCAAAAGGCCATGAGCTATTGCCTCTCTGAGATGCCCATCAGCCATGTTGCCTGGCCTTGGAGCCAGCTGACTATGGACTGAAACCTCTACAAATTATGTGCCAAAATAAATGTTTCTTCCTTTAGATTGTGGATGTTTGGAGATGCAAGGAGAGTGTACCTATACCGTGCCTTTGTGTCTCCAAGGAGATCTGACTCACCAAAGTAGATACAAGTTCCTTGCCTCTTTGGAAGAAGCGTCCACAAGCCCGGGCATGCACATCGGCTCCATTTTCCACCAAGAGCTTGACACACTGCAGGCTCCTCTTCTCAATGGCAATGTGCAGGGCGCTGTGACCTTGGTAGTACTCATCTGTGCACTGGGC
>NW_004524698.1:6864787-6865427 GCF_000260255.1 Octodon degus
AGTCAGAAGCTTGTAGTGTACTGAAACGCGAAGTGGTACAAGATGCATGAGATGTTGCTAGGCACGGTGGCACAAGCCTGCAGTCCCAGAACCTGGAAGGCTGAGTCAGGAGCATTGCCATGAATTGGAGACCAGCCTGGGCTCAGTAGTGAGGTCAAGAAAGCCTGAACTACACAGGGAAACTCTTTCCCTAGAAACAAAGACAGACAGACAGAGACAGAGAGACACACAGACACACAGGCAGAAAATAAAGTATTTTGGGGCCGGCAAGGTAGCTCAGTGGACTAAAGTGCCTATTTTGGCAAACTTAGGCAAGTGTAGGGACTGTGACTTGATACCTGGCACCATGTACCACACCAGGCCCACCCCCAGGTAGGTTGAGCAGGCCAGAGTCTGGGCATGGTTGTCCACACCTGCAATCCCAGCACTGGGGAGACTGAAAGAAGGAAGATCACCAGAAGTCCGAGCAGCATAGTAATAATGCTGTAATAATGAAATACATTTTTAAAAAATTAAAAAAGAAAATGAAGTATGAGCTGTTCAGGGGAAACACATTTCTAATTTATGTAATAGACTCATTTATGTACCATACATGTAATGGCAACTCATTTATTTAAACATATATCTAATGTACTAAGAA
>NW_004524698.1:6865647-6872746 GCF_000260255.1 Octodon degus
ACCCTGGGCTTATACATTTGCTTAGTATTCACATTGGCCAGGGAATACATGTGTTAGTTTTCTAATTAGTATAAACCATAGTGAATGAGATTTTGGGCATAGATATTCTGAGATCAGTGAAGCATATTATATGTCTATTATAGATCTCTCTCATTTTTTTTAATGTATTTAGGACAGTGTCTACAGGGCCTCATTACGTAGATCAGATTCATAGTGATCCTCCTGTTTTCAGCCTCTCAAGCGCTGGGATTGCAGGTGTGTGCCACCACTCCCAGTCTCAATAGCCATCTCAGTGTGCCCCAGGGTGGGGCCAGCACAGCACACACGCCCGGTATTGAACCCCCGCCACCACACTCTGCCATTACAGGCGCTTTCGTCTGCTGAGCTATCTGGTCAGCCCTACATCTCAATAATGCTACTTACATGAGAGAAAAACAGCACTTAGACCATCAGTGTAGCAAATACCATGGGGCGGGGTGGGGTGCAGAGGCAGGCTGTGTGGAAGCAGGAAACACAGCCAAGAATGGGGGTAACCTGGCTCATTCCCATTTGCACCACCCTACCCCACCAGAGCCACTCCAGCAGGAGGGCTGCTAAGAGGCTGGACTCTGTGCTCTGACCATGGCTCTGGCCCACCCACTCAGCCACGTCTCAGACAACAGGGTGCAGGTCAAGAAGGACATCACCCAGCAGGGGCTACCTGTGTACTCCGAGTCAGTGAGGTACTTGCTGGTCCGGCGCAAGTACTCTGGTAGCCCAGCTAGATCCTCAGGAGCAACCGGAGAGACAGCACTGAAGAGGCGGTCACGGTCAAAGCGGTTGGGGTCCTGCTGGCTGCAAGAGTGTAGTTTGTCACTCACATTGGAGGAGGACCACAGCCACCATCACCAGGAAGCCTCCCATCCCAGGAGTCCTTCCAGGGAGCCCCAAAACACTGCCCCTTCCAGGGGAGCCTTGAGCCTTCTGCCTCTAAGGCACATCCAGGAAACCCCAAGTGCTCTGAGTCCCAGAAGGAGGAGGGGGAAGCCTGTCAGAGCATTGCTGTGCCTCGTCCTCTTGACTTCGGTCCCCAAGGTAAGTTTCAGCACCCAGTGCTTTTCATTTGCCAAGTGCCCTGAGCTTTCAGATACTTTGTCCCATGGGGTCTCTTCAGCACACATGTTATGGTGGACCTTGAAGTTTGTATTTTTTGTTTTGAAACCATGGTGATCTGAGCTAAATCCAAAGGCCTTTTATTTTTAATTTTGAAGATAGGGTCTGCTAAATTAACCAGCTTGGCCTCAAACTCTAGTTCTTCTGCCTTGGCCTCCCAAGGAGCTAAAATTACCTGTGCCACCATGCTTGGCTGCCCTCGAACTTTTGTACGGCTCTAGATAAGGTTTCGGGAGATGACTGAGCTGAGGGAGGCTCCAGGTACCACAGACTCAGAGAAAAAGTGGAGAAGGGGATGGGGATCTCAGTGTGCACACCTTCCCTAAATGTGAACAGCCCTGGGTTTAATCCCCAACAGAGAGAGAGAGAGAGAGAGAGAGAGAGAGAGAGAGAGAGAGAGGAGGGATAAGGTGAAGAGGAGGGGAAGAAAAGGAAGAGGGAGAGGAAGAAGGGGAATGGGAAGGGGAAAGGGAGGAGGGAGGGGAAGGGAAAGAAGGAAGAGGATGAGGATGAGGAGGAAGAGAGGGAAGGGGACCAAGAGGAGAAAGAAGAGAACAAGGGAATAGGGCATGGCATGGTGGAGCAAGCCTGTGATCCCAGCATTCAGGAGGTTGAGACAGGAGGATCACAGTGAATTTGAGACCAGCCTGGGGGCTACAAAAGTGAGCACATGCCTGGCTCAAACTGCAAAAAGAGACCCCCTGTCAAAAAAAAAAAAAAAGAACAAGGAAGAGGAGTTAGAAAGAATAAATAGAACTCCCTTCTCTCAGAAACATCTACTCACTAATTACAGGGTATCCTGAACCTTTCCTTTTCACTCTAGGCTTATAGTCAGAAATTACTCTTTTCTCCTTAGACAAACCAGGAGGTAGTGTATCTTGTCCAAAGTGTACAGTGCTGAACTGGGGTGTCTAATGCTAGGCCTGACTCTGAACACCTAAGGAGCTTTGAAGCTGGGCAAGAAAGGTTTCCCAAAGACAGAGAATTGAGTGGGCCTGCTGCTGAAAAAGTGTAAGACACTGGCTAGAATTTTACTGAGAAACCAGCCTTCTGGGAATTCTTTCCTGTAGACCCCAGAGGGGCCTCTTGCCTTATCAGAATCTAGCAGTGCCTGGTAAAGGGGAAGAGGGAGGGAGTGGGGCATTCCCTCCAGGCTGTGTCAATACTCAGACAGGGCAAGCTCACCTCCAGACCCCTGAAATGACCAGGAGATATGAAGCAACACAGAGGGGTGGGGGAATATTTGATGCTTTGGGGACTCAAATCATAGCTTAACATCTTCCGTGAATGCTGGCCCAGTAAGTTTTGTGACTTTGTTGGAATTAGTCACATTTTCTTTTGTTTTATGTGTGTTTTGGAGAAAGCATCACTCTTTGTAGTGAAGGCTAGCTTTGAACTCACTATGTAGCCCATTCTGGCCCTGAACTCATGGCAACACTCCTGCCTCAGCCTCGTGATGCTGGGATTACAGGCATGGACTATCACACCCAGCTCATGGAATGAGTCACAGCTGAAGACATACCACCATAGAGCGATTACAGGCAGCCTCCCCTTCGTCAGTACCAGGAAACTTCATGTCTCCTCTAAAGACAGATGTACTATCATCTACCCAGCAGAGCACACAGCCACAACATGACCATGAGAGCCACTGCTGACTAGGGAGCCCTATCAGCAGTCTGGCTGGGGAAGGCAGCCACTGAGACAAAGTACTTCCTGCCTCCAGGTGGCATCACAATGCTGAGGAAAGGAAGCTCAAGGTAAGCACAGATCAAGTCTCCAAAGGACATCACAGGGCCCGTTCTGGCTCCATCAGCCCAGGTATGCTACTCCTAGAGGACTCCTATGCATCACCTTCTGCACCGGAGCCCATCTTGGTCCTCAAGCATAAATAGGACAAGGGCTGCCAGAATGGGACTCCTAGAGAGGAGGCCACATCTCATCATGAAGAGGGAGGAAGGGGATGTCCAGGCAGCCATCCTCATCCTGGCCCATGAGGAAGCTCTAGGCTTGTGGAGACAACCTCACGCTAAGGAAGATGCCAGGTATAACTCCTTTGCCACCAGCAGCAATGGAAGCAGGATTCCTGGAGTTAGAATCTGAGCTACTAGAAATACCACATGACTCCAAGCAGAAAACCCTTCTCAGTCCCCAAGGTCCATACCCCCTGGGTGACAGTTCCAGCCCTGAAGCAGAACCAAATAGTCCTTGGGGCACAGATGTCCCTCCCTCTGTCTCAGATGGACCACAGATACCACCATCATCCCCTGTAGGGCAATGACAGGGTAGGTTCTAAGGCTCAAGCAAGTAGGATTCTGTGACTAAACTGAGTACTTTGGAGCTGGAAGAATGTGTCCCTATAAAGAACACAACATCAGAATACAGAAGGCCAAGAATGTGGAATGTTCTGGAAGGAGCAACCCAAGAGAGCACAACTGGAGCTCCTGGAGCCAAGAGGTGTGAAAGGGCACTGGTGCATGGTGGGAACTGGCAGCATGGCTCCCTTGACCTCTCCCCTTCTGCTACCTCACCTGGCATCAGCCTTCTTCCGATAGTTGAGGTTCACTCTGATCTGAGGGGAAGAGCTCCAGTCCTCACCCTGAAATGGTGACTCCATGGGGGGCTGGCCTTTGTCCCCATCAGTGCCACCTTCTTGGTCTCCATCTGATATCTCCAGCCTGAAATCTTGGGGGCTGGAAAGGCGATGTCATCCTAAAGGGAAAAGCCTGCTCGATCCACCTGGAGTCTCTCTGCAGATGGAGGTGTCAGGGGTCCCTTCTTTCTCCCTGTCCCAGATGAAGAAAGGACTGGCTGGGCCTGTGGAAAGAGGCGTTGAGAAGTGGGGAGCAAATCAATCCATCATCATAGAGGAGCCCTGGAGGATAGACAGGCAGGGAAGTGAACCATGAGGAAGGGGGTCAGAGGGCAGGGAGCTCTGTGGTATGAGGATGGCCCTGTGTGCTGGAAGAGAGAGCCCCCCGGACCAGCTGGGGCTGCCTTTGTGATGTTTTCCCCACAGGAGACCCAGGATTCTTCCCAGCTTTCCCTCTGCAACTTCCTGACATCTGAGAGACCACAGCCCTTATGCAGAGCCAATAAACATTTGTGTCCACAGCACAATGTTCTACACGTCTTGCCCTGTGTCCAATATTCCAGCCACATGCAGTTGCTGGACCGGGGAAGGCCACTTAAGCATTCACTAAGGAAGATACAATCCCTGGGGAAAGCCACTGCCCATCCAGCCCTTCATTTTGCTGCCAGGACAACTGAAAGGGGAAATGGTTGTCTCAAGTCATTAGTTGCTGGCAGAGCCAGGTCTACAAACATCTCGCTCTACCCCAGGGCATTTCTCTTCAGTTCTCAGAGTCTCCCAGGGCCACTCTGTATTTTCGGTCTGTCTCTCATGTCTGAGGGCTTGGACACCACCTTCCTGGGCCTTCTGAGTGGGGTGGCTCAGTCCTCCCTGGCTGCCAAGCCTCATCTGCTGACCCCTCAGCCCCAGGCTGGGCTCAGGAGGTCAGCTGATGGCACCACCTCGCTCTCACAGGAAAACTGAAACCACAGCCTCTATCACCTGGTGAGGGTTGGGGTGCTAGTCAGGGTCAGGGAGCCCCTGTCTCTCCAGTGGGCAGGAGCACAGAGAAGGAAAAAGAGCCCCTGTGACTAGGAAACAGTAGCCCGTGAAAGAGCCCCAGGGTGCAGAGTGTAGGCAGTGAAGAAGACAGGAAAGTGAGGCAGACTGTCTGCGCTACAGTTACAAGCCACCACCTTTCTGCCCATACTAGAGTGTGGGTGTGCTTGCCCCACAATGAGCCAGTAGCCTGGTTTAGGTCCCCAAACAAATCCTGGTGCATGCTGCCTTTCTGTTGGCCCAAACCTGACCTCTCCCAAGCCCTAGCAGCAACAGTTGTCTCCCTACCCCCAGCCCACTTCCTGGGCACCCATCCTGCCTGGCAGCAGAGGAACGGGTGTGGAGGTCTAGGGGGAGCGGGCCCTTCGCAGAGCCTGGTTCCAAGCTGGAGAAGAAAAGAGTCCACTCAGGCTTCCCTGTGCAGGATTGTGCACTGTCAGGCCAGGTCCGGTACCGTGAAGTCTCCCCTTCACTTACCTTGCAGGCAGAGGCCAGGGCGTGGTGGCAGCAAGCTGGCTGCTGGGATCCCCAGGCTCTGTGAGGCGGCGGGGCTGCAGGAAGAAGTGAAGTCGGGAGGGTGAAGGCACCGACAGTCCGGGAACCGCCGGAACTTTCCCTCCCAGCTCCGAGCTGGGGCTAATGGGCTGTGTTCTCTCAGGGTTCTCCACCCGCGGCCCGCCTACTAGCCGGCACCGAGAGGAGTGGGTTTTAACCTCCTCCCCTCCAAGGACAGGAGGGCCACCAGAGGCTGACCATCTGGACCACTGGCCACACCCTGCCTTCGCGAAAACATGCCCCGCCCCCGGGAGCACGCCCCGCCCTCACCATCATACCCGCAGTCCCCTACTGACTGCAATCCGGCGGGATTGGGGACAATGAGAGGTAGTACTTGGGTACTGGGGCCCTGCCTCTCTGGGAGCTGGCACCTGGTGGAGAATTCTTGTCCCACTCCGCGAAATCTACCATCTCCCCTCACCCACCACTAATGCCTTCACCGGCATTGGCTCAAACACACTCCAGAGATGAAAAACCTGGTGAGGACCGACCCCGGGAGAGAACAGGTTCAGCCCAACCCATGTCCCTAGTAATGCAGCCTCACACCCCCAGCAGTAGAGGGGAACTTTCCCAGCTCTCAAGGGCGGGCCCTGCACGCCCCCAGCGATGCTGAGGAGGCGGTTTACCAAGTTACATCCTCCTAGCAACAACCAACTGGTGGCGACAGTGCTGTCGCCTTGCACTGCACCAGTACAAGCCCAGTATGAGAGGCTGTGGACTCCGGCACCACCTGTGAAGCCCTCTGACTCTTTCTCCCTCATCCTCCTGCTCTTGAGGCAGCTGTCTCCAAAATTTGTCTGTCTGTCCCAAGACACTATTTTGCCAGCCCTGGGAAATTCCAGCCACCTGCGAACTGGGCTCCCTGCTTCACTCTTGCTGCACCTCCAATCTTATTTTGCATTCGGGGTTTTTGTTTGGTTGGTTTTGGTTTGTTCTTTCTGTTGTTGTTGGGTTTTTCAGATTGCCTGTTTGTTCATTTGTTTGTTTGTTAAGACAGGTTGTCACTATGCAATTCAGACTGCCTTGAAGTCAGGGCAATTCTCCAGCTTGAGATCACAGACATGCATGACCACACCCAGGTGTACCCCTCAATCTTATACTCTATTTTGTTGACGGTAACTATAAATGTTCTATTAAATATAAAAACTGCTAGGCATGGTTACATATGTCTGTAATTCCAGCACCTGAGGAGACTGAGGCAGGAGGATTGCACAAGCTCAAGGCCAACCTGAACTTTATAGTGAGATCTTGTCTCAAAAAATACCTACATACATACTACATACAGTTATACATACATACAAAATTGGTCTAATAGTGCACACATGTGATCCTTGTGTGGTACTGGGAAGGCCAAGGCAGGAGGATTGCAACTTTTAGGCCAGTCAAGACTGCATAGTAATACAACCAGTTCTCCACTGATTGGCTTTTTTGTTTTAAAGCAATGAAGACTGAAGCCTCCAAACAGCAAACAGCAAGCAGCAAGCCTTGGTGAAATGACCAAATGCTTCTTTATAGAAAGAAAACAGAAACTGAGCATGGTGGCCCACATCTGTAATTCCAGCACTCAGGAGGCTGAGGCAGGAGGTTTCTTGTGAGTTCAAAATCAGCCTGGGCTACAAAGTGAGATCAAGGCCAGCCTGAACTGCATGGTGAGACCCTTTCTCAAAAAGACAAAAAAAGGGGGCTGGGGACATGGCTCAGTGGAATAAGGGCTTCCCTGGCAAGCGCAAGGGCCCGAGTTCAATCCCTGATTCCGCAAAAAAA
>NW_004524698.1:6872864-6875800 GCF_000260255.1 Octodon degus
AGTTAAGTTTATTGACTTTTATTTTTAAATTTTATTTATTTATGTATTTATTTATTTGGCACAAGGTCTCACTGTGCAGCTCAGACTCTAGAGACCCTCCTGTCTTAGCCTCCCCAGCACTGGGATTGCAGTGCCACCATGCCCAGTTTTAGTGGCCAGCTCAGCTCGAAGCTGTTACAGCATGTGGTACACGGGGATTGAACCTGGGTCCTTGTGCTTGCCAGGCAGGCACTTAGACTGCCAAGCTATCACCCAGCACATTTTATTGGGTTTTTACATCGCTTTTGCTATACCTGTTTTTATAATAGAAAGCAAGGATGCTCCTGGTCATTGTAGGAGTCCCCTCCAGGTTCTCGTCTTGGTCCAAGAAGTCAGTATTTGTTATCCCAAAGATACATTATTGGCATCCCACCAAGTTAATTCCAATCTACCACTCCCAGTGCAACCCATGGCAAAAGTAAAGACACTAAAACGTATTTATAATTATTGGGGAGCCAAGGGGCCCAAAGTCCAGACACAAAGATGGCTTTCCAGAACAAAGAGTCTGACCCATGTCCTCATCCAGGTTTTATTCAGTGGAGGAGGAGTAGCTTGAGGAGGAATGACTGAGAACTGTGGGAAGTAGGTGGGTACTTGTGAGCTGAGCTAGGTACGTGGCCTACATTTACCTCTGCCATATGCAGAGAAAGTAACTTCCATTATGCTATTGAGATAGTGTCTAATGTTTTGGGAGGGGTCAGGTGCTTCAGCTCTGATGTAATCTTTCAAGCCCCAGGAAGTCATAGCCTCTGTCTTGAGGCTCAATCCCTGCTGGCAGCACAGAGTATTGGCTCTTCATCCTGTCACGACCCGGCTCACATTAGAGAGGAGCAGGCATAGGTTACCAGGGAAACACGCACACGCCACCTTCAAAGACTATCACCAGCACCTCAGCTAGACCAGTATACATGGCTTAAGGCCAATTGAAAGGATAAACAGAAGTTCTAGACTGCGCTCTACGTGTCAACACAAGGAAATAGGGTCAGGCTCAGTCAAAATGGAGACAATCGCTCTTCTTTCATGGAGGCCTGCTCAGGTGGTCCTCCACAGGTCATGAGCAGGCCTCTGATGTCTGGAAAGCCAGTTTCTTTGTTTATATATTTTTAAAATCTCCTCCACTTGGTAGGGGATTTATTTTTTGCCCCCCTGTATTCCATTACACCTTAAAAGTTTATTTCATTAACTGGGCCCTCTGGTATGTTAACACATCTGAGTCCTGACTTCTACTTTATTTCGGGTTAGCTATTCAGGACCTGTGCCTGTCTAACTATTCCTACCTTGTTCTAATGTTATGAGAAAAATAATTCCCAACCTGGTAGATGTCTGACATGCTGAGTTTGCGGTCTCAGAACATTGAGGAATGAAATCTCAGATCAAAGGAGAAAGTTAGGAGAGTTTTTTGGGAATGAAAGGAAGAAGAGGGCCTGGATTTCCAGGAGAGGTCCTGAGCGGGTGACCACTGAGGCCCTTTGTCAAGGCTATTTTATACAGCAAAATCACAATGTGGGTACAGCGCAGGTCAAATTACAATCTAAGGGCTGGGGATGTAGCTCAGCAGCTTAAGCGACTGCCTGGCAAGCACAAGGGTCTGAGTTCAATCCTTAGTACCAGGACTGGGGAGATGGCTCTGTGGAATAAGCGCTTCCCTGGCAAGCAAGGGCCTGAGTTCAATCCCTGGTTCCACAAAAAAAAAAAAAAAAAAAAAAAAAAAAAAAAAAAAAAATTTTTTTTTTTTTTTTTTTTTTTTTTTTTTTTTTTTTTTTTGTGGTACCAGGAATCAAACTCAGGACCCTGAACTTGCCAGGCACTTTTTCACATAGAAAGAACAAAGGCATTTCTGGAGGAGATGGCATCTGGGGCCCAGATGCTCCGGTCACCCCGCATGCACATTTCCTGTCTGGATTCACAGCACCAGGTGGCGCTATTCACAGGATAAGTTTAAGATGCTGTATCTCTCTGGCTAGCAAGGCTTGCAGCCCCGCCTATTGCCTCTCTACCTTGAGGCTAGGTCTCTTTACATTCACCTCCTGCTCTCTATGTTTTCCACCCTCTACGCTGACGCCTTCAAGGGAGCCAGTCCCTTTGGCTCTTATTAATTTCCCTCTAACTTAGCTATATGAAATACTGAGACATTGCCTCAAAAGCTGGTGCAGGGGGTCTGAGGGTTTAACACAGAAGCAGAACACTTGCCAAACTGTAAGACCAGAAATTCTATCCCAGCACCAACAAACAAAAAATTTAAAAAGGCAAAGGCCCTGCGTTCAGTCCCCATTATTACAAAAACAAACAAACAAACAAACAAGCAAACAAACAAAAAACCCACAAGCATAAAGGCTGCAGGTGGAGAAAAACACTCCCAGAGTTCAATGCCCAGTACTACAAGGGAAGAATGGCTGTCTTTTGAAGTTTGTTTTGTTTTGTTTTATATTACTGGGATTGAATCCAGGGCCCTCACACAGCGCTATACTCCCAGTCCTTTATTTTATATTTTGAGACAGGGTCTCCATAGGTCATTAATTAATTGCCAGTCTGGGCCCAAATTTGCAAGGCTCCTGCCTCAGCGGCTCAGAATACTGAGATTAGAGGCATGTGGCACAACACCTTGCTGAATGCTTGTGTTTTTAGCAGGAAAATAACTGAGCGGAGAAAACACCGCCACCCATTCATTGTTACTGGCTCACATTTCAAGACAATGCACTTGGTGCAGTCCCCATACAAAGACATTCTCAAGCTGGAGGTGTAGTTCAGTGGCACCGTAAAGGGCTGGCCTAGAATGTGCAAGGTTCTGGGTTTTATCTCCAACAGTGTATGGGCATATGTCTAGGGGAGAGAGAGAGAGAGAGAGAGAGAGAGAGAGAGAGAGAGAGAGAGAGAAATTCTAAGCCAATCTTCAGTGC
>NW_004524698.1:6876115-6878268 GCF_000260255.1 Octodon degus
AGAGAGAGAGAGAGAGAGAGAGAGAGAGAGAGAGAGAGAGAGAGAGAGAGAGAAACTTTAGGCCCTATTGAAGCCAGAAGAGAGACAGACCAGGCAAATAGGATAAAAGTCCTTAATAGTTAACTTAAAATAATGCAGAGCTGGGCACATAAGGAAGTTAACATACCAGCTGGCCCGAACAAACCATCAGACCTAATGGGGTACAAGGGATAAAAAACAGATCCTTGACTAAATGGAGAGACCTTGGAGGAAATGAAATGCAAACGAAGCAGCTTGCTTTCTGGACTCCAAAGGCCTCCATGCAAGGAGGGGCATTCATCCCTGCCTGCCTGTTCTCAAGTGTATATCAGTTCCAATATCTGTATAAAAGGCTGTTGTGATATAGGGATAGTATAGGACCTCCAGATAATCCAAATAATGTAAGGGAAACATTATAAGTCTCAACCTGCTAGACTGCTAGATGTTTGGTACACTGAGTTCGTGTCCTCTAAAATTGAACAGCGAATCCTAGGAACCATGGGAAGAAGCAAAAAGTATTTATTGGAGGAAAGAAAGCTTCTGTTTAAGACAGACAAAAGGGATCCTAAGTGGGTTGCAGGAGATGTCACTTCTCGAGGCATTTTTATAGAGCAAAATGAAGAGGTGAGGTGGGCTTAAGGTGGACAAAACTATAATCAACTAATAAGATTACAAGTTCAATCACTTAGGTCACTTGATCCAATGGGAAATCACAAAACAGGTTATGAAGTGGTACACAATTACAGTCAACCAATATGATTATGAATATAAAACTTAGATAATATTGATTAATTGGGAATCAACTGGAGAGCCAAGTCACATAGCAAGTGTAATGGGATGAATAGGAGTTTTTCTTTCTTTCTTTCTTTTTTCTTTTTTTTTTTTTTTTTGCGGTACTGGAGATTGAACTCAGGACCTTGCATTTGCCAAGCAAGTGCTTATTCTACTGAGCTATCTCCTCAACCTTGGGAATTAAAGGGAGGTTTTAGTCTCCCACCAAAGTTGATCAATACATATGTAGACTATCAATCACTGCTATCCATCCCTAAGGCAAGTATATAGGTGCGATCATTTCATCTTTTCTCTGGAGGAATTTTTTCACATCTTTAACAAATGGGCCCCCATCCACACTTGTAGTGTATCTGTACTGACTCTGTGAATGGCCTAGCCCTGTCTAAGTGCCTAGCTATCTATAATAATTGAACCACGGCCCCAAACATAAATTTTTCCCATTCCAAGTAATAAGGTGCACATCCTGAGTGTATAAAGAGGAAGAACTCAAGTTCAACAATCCAAGCCGGGTTCTTCATAGCACAGTAGAGCTAAGAAGGTGTCTCTTAAGTACAAGAGGTTTTTGTTTTTTTAAAAAAATATTTTATTTACTTATTAGGTATAGGATCTCACTACATAGCTTAGACTTTAGTAATTCTCCTATCTCAGCCTCCCCAGCACTGGGACTATAGGCATGCACCACCATGCCCACTTTTGGTATCCAGTACAGCAGGAAGTACCAGGGATCAAACCCGGGTCCTTGTGCCTGCCAGGCAGGTGCTTAGACCACTGAGCTATCTCCCCAGCCCAAGAGGCATTTTTTTTTCAATTTTCTTTCTTTCTTTCTTTCTTTCTTTCTTTCTTTCTTTCTTTCTTTCTTTCTTTATTGTATTTTAAGGAAGGGTCTAGAGGGTGTTTAGGGTCTCACTACTAGATCGGACTCATAGTGATCCACCTATTTACAGCTTCCCAAGAACTAGGATTGCAGGCACACACCACCATGCCCAGTCTCAATTACATCTCAGTATGCCCCAGGGGTGGGGACAGCACAGCAGGCCAGGGGATCAAACCCCCAGCCCTGCCCTTGCTTTCAGGCACTTTAATCCTCTGAGCTATTTGGCCAGCCCCAAGAGGCATTTTAGATAGCATTGTTCAGTGGGCTTTTGAGGGGGTGAGTTGGAGAAAAATAGAGCTAACATGAACTCATAACCTGCTCCCATGTCTTTGAGGAACCACTTGTAATCTGCTGAAGGTCTCCTCAGTGGACTGCTAGTGGCCTGCTGACATGTCCTCTGTAAGCTAAGTAAAATGAAACCTCTGTTTCTCGAAGATGGCAGGTAAGGAGCCGGGGAGATGGCTCAGTG
>NW_004524698.1:6878938-6888095 GCF_000260255.1 Octodon degus
AGGGCGTTTAGGCTCCTTTCCTCAGTCAGCCTCAGGAACTTCCCTCGGCTCTGGGTTCAATCACCAGTAGGGCAGAAAGAAAAGAAAAGCAAAACAAAAACACCACAAATCTCTTGTAGGTGTACAGAAAGAATCCAACTTCCATTTATAAGAGACACCTAAATCATGTACCAAATTCATACAAACTAAAGGGGAGGGAGAGAGGATTCCAGAATCTGGCAAGTGGAAATGGCTTTGACCTTAGATGTGAATAGTGACACGGGGGGGGGGGGGATTTGCTGAGGAGGGACAAGGGACAGCCTAGACTTGCACACTATGATTCCCTGCACACCAATCCCAAAATTTCACAGAATCAGGGCTGAGCCTCCCTCTACTGACCAGAAGACACTTCCCTGAGCAGACATCGATCCTGATAGCAAGGAAATAGAAATAAGACAGTGCCTGGCTGTGCAGGCTTCCTAGAGCAAGGAGTCTGAGGCAGTGGAGCAGGGTGCGGGGAAGCTAATGGTCCTCAGAGAGGCTAAAGAGCCCTTAAGGGTCACTGAGGCCAAGGGTCTCGACTGGAGAAAGAGACCAAAATCCAAATGGCTCAGCAACCTGGTAGGCTATAAGTAGCCTATATTTTCTCTCCCTGTAACTTCCCAACATTTTCTTCTTTCCTTCTTCTTCTCCTCCTTCTTCTCCTCCTTTTTCTCTTCCTCCTCCTCCTTCTTCTCCTTCTTCTTCCTTCTTCTTCTTCCTCACTCTCTCTCTCTCTCTCTCTCTCTCTCTCTCTCTCTATATATATATATATATATACATATACATATATATATGTATATGTATATATATATTTTTTTTGACAGTGCTAAAGATTGAATCCAGGACCATGCACAATATGGGCAAGTGCTTTAACACTGACCTACACATTCAGCCTTTCTCTTTTTGAAAAGCAAGTTTGTTGTGGTATGATTTATACTCTTGAATTATTAAAATTTGCACTCCTTAATTTTAAACTTTATTCCTAATTTAAGTGTACAGTTAAAAAATATTTGACAAATGTGTGTAACAGTGTGACAAGCACAAATCAAGGCATCAAGCATTCCTGCCGCTGTAAAGTGTGTCTTGGTGCCATGCTCTCCCCTCGCTCACCACTGGTCCCTGATAGCTCCTCATCTGATTTCTGTCCTTGCAACTTGGTCATTTGTAGGACAGTAAAATCACACACACACATATGTGTGTCCAACTTCATTCTGATCGGCCTCTCCTGCCCTCCCTCTCCATGCCCTCTACAGGAGAGTGAACACTGGAGGGCTCTACCACTGAGCTACATCCTCAGCCCTTCTTATCCTGATGTTGGAGCTTGCAAAGGTACCCTGGCTGGCCTGCAACTTCAACCCTCCTGCCTCAACCTCTCAAGTAGCTGGGAATGAAAGTGTGAGCTCCCACTACTGCCTCAGGGTCCATACTTGTTATGTGTGCTGAATTTCCCTTGGTAACATCTGATTTCCAACTCCAGAGTCCTAAGGGAAATTCTTGCCATCACCTGAGGGAAGGGAAGTGTTGGAAAGAGGAGAACGGGCAGGGCCCATGTCTGAAGGGAATGGTGCACTGGCTCAGGAAGGAGGGCAAAGCCTGGGCAACGCTGCAAGATCATGTCTCAAAATTTCAAAATGGCTGGAGGCATGATTCTGTGGCAAGGTGCTTCCTGGCCCTGAATTCAATTCTCAATATGAGAAAATACATAGAAATTGTTACCTCATGATGGATCTGACAGACAGATTGCAGGCTCTTCTGCATGATGAGCAAAAAATTGCAACGAGTACATCCAACGGTTAATGAAAAACAGCACCATTGCCTGAAGATCACAGGAAGGTGTACTCAGGGAACGTTCAGGCCAGCAGAAATAAAACTGTGGCATCAGGACAACAGGAAAGTAAAGGGCACCAACACAGGTAAATCTGTGGGGTTTTAAAACAAGTGGGCCCCGCCTAAGTGCTTCTCACTCAGTCTCTAGGCAGGGAGACAGCAGCTATTTGGTTCAGCCAGGCCTAGGATTTCACTGTGTGAAAAGGAAAATACTTTCAAAGGAGGCATTATAGAAAAACATCAGACTTTCCCCTCACACAAAGTATAAAGAGCCCTTCCTGGTCCTCATTTCAGTCCATGAAGTTTATCTGGAATTCATCAAGTTAATTCCAATCTACCACTTCCAGTAAAACCCACAGCGAGAATAAAGACACCAAGGCATGCTTGTAGTTTTGGGGAGCCAAGGGGTCCTAAATCCAGACATTGTGATGGCTGTCTGGAACGAAGTCCTCAACCGAGGGCTGAACCCAGGTTTTGTTCATTCATTGAGAAAAGGCTGACTGGAGGCTGAGTGACTGTGAGAATGGCAGGAAGCAGCTGAGCACTGTGAGCGGGGCTTGGTGAGGGGCCTGCATGTACCTCTGAGATCTGCAGAGAGAAGGATACGCAGAATGAGTCATCTGCATTACACAACTGAGACAGTGTCTAATGTTCTGGGCTTGGTGCTTCAGCTCTGATGTGTCGTCTCTCAAGCCCCAGGAAGTCATAGCCTCTATCTCAAGGCTGATCCCAGTGCACAGTGTGGAGCATTGCTCTTCCTCCCACCCTTGACCTGGTCACATGCATGTGATCAGCAATAAAGGTGGCAATGAAGTAGTAACTGTGATCATAACCCTCTTGTAATCTAAAAACAGCAGGGATTTTCTTTTCTGTACAAGCAGTGATGAAGTTATCTGGGAATAGCTGGCCATATGCAAGGAACTGGTCATCTTTTCCTTGATCAGTCAGTATGTCCAGCTGAGAACCCACATAAGACCTCAGAAGATGAGTTGCCTCATAAGTCTTCCACTTACTTTGATCTGTTCCCAAATATCCAGAAAAGACTTTCTTGAGCCAACGACAGAGCACTGGGTTGCAAACTGGAGCAAATGCTGACACAGATTTGTATTTTCCAGGGTTTTTCAAAGCACAAATCAGAGCTCCATGGCCTCCCACGCAGTGGCCAAAAACAGACATCCTTTGGAGGTCCGCTGGAAAATTGTCATTTATGAGTTGGGGAAGCTCCTCTGTTACATAAGAGTACATTCTATTAGTTCTCCAGGGATCTTCAGTAACATTCACATAAAACCCCACTCCAGTGCCGAAGTCCCAGCCATCATCTTCTCCTTTAATCTTCCATTCACGAGGGCTGGTATCTGGAGCGATGACAAGGCCATGTTCTGAGGCAGCTTGGTGATAACCAGACTTTGATATAAAATTTTGTTCTGTGCAAGTTAAACCAGAGAGCCACTACAGGGCAGGGCACTTTCCAGTTTCTGCCTTTGGTGGTAAGTAGACAGCAAATTTCATTTTACATTTCAGCTCCACACTCTCATGTTCAAAAATTTCCTGCAATCCCCCAAAGTACTTGTTGCTGGAAATCTGCTTTAACGCCATTCTTCTCCTGTCTAATTGGTGTTTGCTTGTCTGTGACACAGGACAGATGATCTTCGGGTGCTTTGGTGGCAGTGGTGGTACCCAGACGTCCACGGGAAGGGCGGGACCTCGATCTGATACATTTTGTATAAATTTTTATTTTTAGGTACTATGGTTGAAACCAGGGCCTCCTACGTGCTAGGCGGGTGCTACACCACTGAGCTACATCCCCAACACTTTTGTGGAAATGCACTCTCATGAAGCTGACTAGGCTGATATTGAACTTGGTGATCTTTCTGCCTTGGCCTCCCAAATGCTGAGATTACAGGCATGTGCCACATCCTCCTGGAGTCCTTCTTTTTATCTCCTACTATGTTCATTCAGACAGTTTAAAAATCTTGCTCTAAAGATAATACAGGGGGTAGGGGAGATGGCTCAGTATAATAAGCACTTCCCAGGCAAGCTCAAGGGTCTGAGTTCAATCCCCAGTTCTGCTGAAGGAAAAAAAATAAAGATAATACAGCTTAGGGTTTTGTTGTTTTGTTTAAAGGAGTATTTAGTTTTGCTCTGTGGCAGTAATGGAGATTGAATCTAGGACAGTAACACTAATCTACATGCTCAGTCCTTTACTTACCTATTTTATTTTAGGACATAGTCTCCCTAAGCTACTCAGGTGTCCAGAGGAGGCTCCAATGTTCTACTCTGTCTCAGCCTCCCAGAGTGATACAATGACAAGACTATGTAACCATGCCCTCTGCATACATAGAGTCATTCTGTGGAAAATGCTGATGCTCTTAAAATATCCTGTTATGCTCGAATCAAAGGATATATTCATTCATTTCTCGAGGGAGGATATATTCTGTTGTCAGGCAGGGAGGTGGGAAAGAAATAAGCCCCAGAGAAAGGTACCAGAAAAAGCTCTTATCCCATGAAGCAACTCTTTAAGTCAAATTTTCACTCTGCTGTCCAGAGAGAAGTCTCATTTGGACCTCACACCTTACTGATTTTTCCCCTAAGGACTGGGATTGAACCCAAAACCATCCCCTTTTTGGAGGCATTTGGCCCTGGGTCTCTCTATATAATACAGGCTGGTCATGAGCTCAGTGTCTTTGCCTAGATTACCCTAAAATCACTGCCTCAGACTCCCAAGTGCTGAGATTACTGGCATAGGTGACCATATCCAGCTTCTCAACTGCCTACATCTCCCCCTTTTTTAGTACTGGGACTCAAACTTAAGACCTTGTGCTTTCCAGGCAGGCACTGTGCCACTCAGCTATGTCCCAAGCCCCTTTAACCCTTTTCTACTTTTATATTTTGAGACAAGATCTCACCAAGTTATTAAATTGACCAGACTGGGCTGTAACTTACCATCATCCTACCTCAGCTTCATGCTGGGAGTACAGGTGTAGGCCACCATGCCTGGCTGGCCTCTTGCTTTGACATGGTAGTCCCCAGTTGGGTGTTTTTAGGAAATGGGACAAGAGGCATCTGCTTCAAGTCAATGCCTGCCTGCCTGTTATCTCGGCATATCACAAACACAGGGTGTCTGGGCAGCCCCACTTGACTCCAAGTGTGCCCAGTGTCCAGATCTGGGTCACTGCACCCAGGGAGACAGGCACTGTCTGTTTCAGGGCTGTGGGGCCCAGCCTCAGCCCCTCCATGTTCCCTTCATTCAAAACAGCACATCCTCCCATCATCCGCGGAGCTTGTGTCTCACTTTCCTCCTGAAAAGGCTGCCTCCTGTACCAGTTCAGCACCCTGCAGGGCCCTCACCTGGCATCTTGCTTATCATGTTGCAGTACAGAAGTGTCTGTTGACGGCGTGCCTCACTCTGTGACCGGGCACTTCTGTCTGGGGAGCCTGCACACTGTCACACCTGCACAGAGTAAGAACCAACCCCCTCCCTTTTTCTTTTCTTTTCTTCTTCTTTTTTTTTTTTTTTTTTTTTGGAGGAACCAGGGATTAAACTCAGGCCCTTGCGCTTGCCAGGGAAGCTCTTATTCCACTGAGCAATCTCCCCGTCCTCCTCCTTCTCCTCCTCCTCTTCCTCTTCCTCTTCCTCTTCCTCTTCTCCTTCCTCTTCTTCCCCTTCCTCTTCTTTCTTCTTCTTCTTCTTCTTCTTCTTCTTCTTCTTCTTCTTCTTCTTCTTCTTCTTCTTCTTCTTCTTCTTCTTCTTCCTCCTTCTCCTTCTCCTTCTCCTCCTCCTCCTCCTTCTTCTTTTTAAACAAAACTCCCTTTTAGCCCAGGCTATTCTCAAACTTGCAAGGATCCTCCTGACCCCACAGTGCTGAGCTTACAGACCTGCACAGGAAAAGAGCCATTTTATTTGTACCAACCTTAGGGAAGGATTTAGAACAACACTGCCTTACAGGGCAGGTGTTTGGGATTTGGATTCTGACAGAGAGCTCACTCCTCACACAGAGGAGTCTGGGGATTGAATGCAGGCCCTTGTGCTTGCCAGGGAACTGGGGATTGAATGCAGGCCCTTGTGCTTGTCAGGGAAGTGCTTATTCTACAGAGCCATCTCCCTGGCCCTTTTTTTGTTTTAAAAGAGAATTATCCAGGGGGCCAGGATAATTCTCAAGACAAAAGAAGAAACAAAGACACCTACATACTGCCCTAAGGATGGGCATCAGGGATTGATATTCTAAGTAGGTATTTCAATCACCTTGAAAGAGCCCAAATGAGTCACTAACCCAACTCCCAACAGGAAGAGACCGTCATGTATTTATGCCACTTGTTACATCTCCCTTCTTCATTTGGCAATAGATTTAATCAGTTTTATCCTAGCAATGGTGCTTGTAATTTCACTGGTTGACCCTAGTTTTGTCCCACCTCATGCTCACCTAAGCAAGTTCCCATCTTCTCCACCACCTTAGACCAACCTCATTACATGGTTTTACACTATAAAATTTCCTGGAAGAGGCAGCTCCCTGGGGACAACCGCTTGGCCCACTTCTGTTCCTCTCTTGGACAGGAGCTTTCTTTCCCTCAATATATTGTGCTCATAAACTCGGTTTGTTCCTAAATTTCATTCTTCAGTTTTAGAGAACACGAACGTGTCCCAGGTACCTTTCAAGTTGGGAGTTTCATTTTTCCCCTATATCATTTGGAGGTCATCCACCCTGATCATTTTTCCCCTATATCAACTCCTCCTACACTTCCTTGGCTTCGGTGCTGGCTGGGCTAACTGCAGCAGCAGGAGCAGCAGCCACAATGCAGATGGATCAACCAAGAAGGCCTCAGCTTTGCAGCAAGTGGGAAGGTGTTATCAGTGTCACAGACAAAGCCAGGATTTTCTTGCATTCACTGGTGATAGAATGGGGCACTAATGCAACAGTTGGGCAACCAGTCTGCAGACACTGGCCACACTGCAGACACCCTCCAGAAAGCGAGAATGAAGTTTCCTCTGTCATGTCAAGCACTTGAGGTTTGTAGATGCTGTCACTGTCAAATCCTTGCTGAAGGATCAGCCCAAAGGGGAAGGGGGAGATGTTCAACATGCTCAGGAGGGTGGCCTCGCTGGCTCCCACTTTGTGTCCTCTTAATCAGCTACACATTGTTCAGGATTTCAGTAGTGCCCCTGGAGATTTTAGTGGTGATGCCAGATCCTGGAAGGTCTTCTCAGGCCCCAGACCTGGGTTCTGGAGTGGTTCAGTGACTTCACATGGTGCAAAGGCACCTGCTCGGGAAATAGCTGGGTTTTTTCTTTCTTTCTTCTTTCTTTCTTTCTTTCTTTCTTTCTTTCTTTCTTTCTTTCTTTCTTTCTTCTTTCTTTCCTTTTTTTCTGGTCCTAGGGGTCCAACTCAGGACCCTGCACTTGCCAGGCAGGTGCTTATGCTGCTGAGCTCTCTCCCTGGCCCCAGCTGGCAGCTTATTGGCCAGCAGCATACCCCTGATCCCAGTAAGGTCCTCCTTGTTGAACACATAGCCCATATTACTCTGGATATGAGGCAACAGTTTGTCCAGAGCAAGGTTGTTTTCTATTTGTCCTCAGATGGCTTTGTGTATCACGGCATTGTTGCCCATTGGCACAACCTTCTCTCAGAGGGACATTTGAATCTGCTGCATGTCACAGGACCAATGTCTGCTCACACAAGGAAGCATTGTGGATAATCATCCAAAAGTTGGATGATCTTTAGGAAGCAGTTGGAGTTCTAGGTGGTTGTGCCTTCCCTGGGCACCACAGCAGTGCATCAGGGATTGCCATGGAGGTTTAAAGACACTGTTCCTCTTTCTCAAGTCTTTTCATTGATGCATGTGGAATGAATTACATGTCATGTTGCCATTACACAAGCCTGATCGTCTCTACCACCATCCCATGTAATGTTACACTTAAATCTCTTCAAAGGCCAGGTAAATAGCTCAGCATATTAAAGCACCTGCAAGCAGGCACAGCGACAAGGGGTTCAATCCCTGGGCCTGCTAGCCCCATCTATACTGAGATGGCTATTAAGACTGGGCATGGTGGCACCCTCCTGTAATCCCAGCTCTTGGGAGGCTGTATACAGGAGGATCACTAAAAGTCCCACGAGACCCTGAACACCCTGTGGACCCGTCCTTAAAATACAAAAAAAAAAAAAAAAATCATCTTCAAGCACCCAGTTTTGTCCCTGGAGCCAGGCATGGTGATGCACACCTCTAATGCCAGCACTTAGGAGTTGAGGATCACTGAATTTGAGGCCAGCCTAGATTAGAGCAAGACTTGTATCAAAAAAGAATAATTCTGTTTTCCCTTTACACTTGATTTTGAGCTGCTCTTGCTCTGTAACTCACGCAGACAAACTCACTTGATTTTGAGCTCCCTATCCTAGGCGAGCCTCCAATTTGAGAGGCATCAACCTTCTGAGTGCTGGCATTACAAGAGTGCACTACCATACTGGCTTCTTTGTAAAATTTTACAAATGTTTGGGTTAGTGTTGACATTTTAGTACATGTATAGAACTTATGATTAGATCAAGAACTGGCATATCCATTCATTCTTGACATTCATCATTTCATTGGAAATATGTATCATCCTTGTAGCTGTTTTTGTGTGTGTGTGTTTGAAAGGTACATCTTTTTTTTTTTTTGAAGGAGTTTTCTTTTTATTTACTTATTTATGTGTGTGTGTGTGTGTGTGTGTGTGGCCAGCTCAGCCCACCAGGGGGCGGGGCTGGCTGGCATGTGGTGCTGGGGGATTGAATCGCGGTCCCTGTGCTTTGCTAAGCTTGTTCTAAGTAGGTGCTTTAGACCACTGAGCCATCTCACCAGCCATGAAAGATACATCTTTATTTTTTAAAGAAAAATATACTTTTAAAAAATTAGAAATGATACATAATTTCACTAACAAAATAATGGAAATTAAACAATGGTTGAATTGCAAAGCGTCTTTAAATTAGTTGTTTAGATGTGTCTTGTCAGTAGTATGCATAGGAAAATAATTTGCTTCACAGTGTAGTCCAACTAATAGGAAAGAGAATTACAAATATAGAATTTTCAGAAAAATAAAGCATCTATAACATACATAATACATTATTTTTCTGAAAAAATATTTTTAGTTATGTAATGACCACATTCAGTTAGGAAATTTGTATCTGTACATGACATATATTAAATCCTCTTTTGCCCCCATTCATATCCCCCTCTTTTAAACTCCCCTCCTACAGCTCAACATAACATCATGGCTTTATTTCTTGTACTTCGTTTTTATACTTTTCTGCTGGATGGTTAAGACCAAGATAAAGCAAGACAT
>NW_004524698.1:6889484-6890669 GCF_000260255.1 Octodon degus
CAAGAATGAAGACCATTCTTAGCAATCAGACAGTCGACATTCCAGAAAATGTCGACATCACTCTGAAAGGATGCACAGTTATTGTGAAGGGCCCCAGAGGAACCCTCCGGAGGGACTTCAACCACATCAATGTGGAACTTAGTATCCTTGGGAAGAAAAAGAAGAGGCTCCGAGTTGACAAATGGTGGGGAAACAGAAAGGAGTTGGCAACTGTCCACATGATCTGTAGCCATGTACAGAACATGATCAAGGGGGTTACACTGGGCTTCCGTTATAAGATGAGGTCTGTGTATGCTCACTTCCCCATCAATGTCGTTATTCAGGAGAATGGGTCTCTCGTCAAAATTCGGAATTTCTTGGGTGAAAAATACATTTGCCAAGTTCGTATGAGGGCAGGTGTTGCTTGCTCAGTATCTCAAGCCAGAAAGATGAACTAATCCTTGCCAAAAGGATGGAGTCATCTCTCTCCTCATCTCTTTCACTGGAGACTAAATCCACACTGTCATCCAGGTTCTGTATGCAATAGAGTGTGTGTTCCTTACTGCATTCACGTTCATTCACCTCAGGCTTTAAACACTGACAATTATTCTTCTGCTTGCCTCCTTCAGAAGACCCTGACTCAACAGTAGCATTTCCTGAAAGACTTTGTACTTCCTGTTCATTTGTCCCATCTCGGCTCTTCTTCCTTCTTGTTTTCGTTTGATTTTGCCCAATACAACTTTTGTATCCTGCCCTGATACAGTCAAAGAGTCCTCCTCTGCGACTGTCTGAGCAGCCCTCTGAAATCCTTCAGTGTCTGCAATTTTAGTACTGACACATTCATCTGGATCATCATCCACAACTTCATTCATAACTTTTTTCACTTTTACATTTTTCCGAGGTTTGGAAGATTTTTTCTTTGCACTCTGATTTTTAGTCGATTTTTGTTTTCTTTTCTCTTCTTCTGCAAGAACTTTCCGGAGCAAATGAGTAAAAAAATCGAAGTCAAAAGGGCGTTTCTCCTGGAATGCTTTGTCTATTCTCCACCCATTTGTTTTCTCTACAAGTTTAAATTTATTCTTATTCTCTATCCTTGCTCTATGAGGAAAAAGTTGTCCAATCATAGAAAAATCAGTTCCTACCATGCTGATGGCTAGAAAGAACATATCTGTTTCTTTATTTGACCATGGTTTAGAGTAATAGTTT
>NW_004524698.1:6894444-6895818 GCF_000260255.1 Octodon degus
AGAAAATAATTCCACTCTGAGTTCCTCTATAACTTTCTGCTGTTGCTTATTTACTTTCGACGCTATTAATTCATACATTTGAGCTGAACTAGTTCCTCTGCACTTGTTCTGGGTGGGCTTTGGGTTTCCTCCATATGTTTCTGCATTTGATTCTTTACTGAAGATGCTATTAATTCAGGGATTTCTTTTTTTATTTCCAATCTGAGTTCCTCTATACCTCTCTGCAGTTGTTTCCTTATTTCAGAATCACTTTATTCATTGATTTCAGCTGTGTTATTCCCAATTTGTTCTGTATTAGTGTCCTCTGCACTTGTTATGGGTGGGCTTAGGGTATGAGATTGCATTTTGCTCCTTCTCATTGTCATTTTGTATAGCACTGTCTTCTGACCTTTGTTGTAGAGCTTTGGTACAGTTATAACCTTAGCACCTACTGAAATTCAAATGCAGATCTACCAAGTTTGAATTTATCCAGCTCTGTCTGGCTTGTGTCTGGCTGCTGTGCTCAGCTCCTTCCTGCTGCTGCCCTTGGGAGTGAACCTGTTGTGCCCCTTTGGCAAGATGTTCTGCTCCTGGACTAGCTGGGTGATTCTGTCCCCTACTCTCTCTGCAGGGACTGCAGCTGCAGAGTTTCACCCCAGGCCTGTATGCCAGGCCTGAGTTGGGTCTGAAGGGGACAAGGTGGAGTAGCAGGGAGAGAAAGCTCTCCCACACACTCACGGCTAGGGCTGGATCTGGGGGTCCCAAGAATGCCACAGATGTTCTCACTCACTGGGCGGGAGTGGGGGAGAACTGTGGAGTGGTTGGGGGAGGTGCCAACAGCATGGAAGATGGTCTCACTCAGGCTGTGCCTGAGTTTGGACTGGACAGGTCCTGCAGGTGCAGGATAGCGGGAAACTCTACCACACACTCACAGGGCCTGGACTAGGGCTGGATCTGGGGTTCCCGAGAATGCAGCAGAAGTTCTCACTCACTGGGCAGGAGTGGAGGAGACTGCCAAGTGGGGGGGGGTCCCAAGGGGTGGAAGAGGGTCTCACCCATGCTGCACCTGGGCTTGGACCAGACAGATCCCGTCTGCACAGGGTAGGCAGAAGCTCTCCCACACACTCACCGGGCCTGGGCTAGGGCTGGATTTCCCTTGTAGCTGTTTTGAAATGCTTAGATGCTAACAACCAGTTACTCCGCTGTGCTACATAATTCTTCAAATCCAGCTGTGCCCCATGCTGATCAGTCTGTTCCCATTGAAAGCATTAGTTTCCCCAAGATGCTCTAGCCATGTCCTGGAGCAGTTGTTTCAGTGCTTCCTCCCATCTCAAGATCGTGGGTGGTACAGGGCTTAGAGCCCTATTTTCCAGTAAGCCTGGCCATCCTCCACAA
>NW_004524698.1:6897098-6901269 GCF_000260255.1 Octodon degus
GAAGCAGCTTGAAGCTTGTTTCTTCTAGAGCAAATGATCCAGTCACAGAGATTTTCAAACAGAATCAGTGGCAGCTTCCAGCCCTTTGCCTGCAAAGAAACCATTATCTGCTCCCAGAAGCAGTCATTCAAATCGTAAAGGTATCCATATCTTCAGAAAACCATAGGTTCACCACTACCAATTGGCTGGTAATTCCAGCTAGTTTTGTTGATTTCATCATTTGATATCCTCTAAACCAATTTTGACAAGCAGCTGAAGCTTGGTCCTCTAAGATGATCACTGTTCAGGTCAAGGCTTACCTCTTCCTGGGCTGTGCTACTGCCAGCTCTAGAACTGTACTCCAGTGCTATCCCCAAATCTGGGGACACAGGGTAAGGCTCCAGAGCAGGAAATGCACAAGAGCGTCCACATCTACAAGTATAGTAAGACCATTCTATTAGTACTGTCCCTTAGAGCCTTACAGGACGGGCACTTATCTACAAACCCCAAATAACCTCCCTACTGTTAAAATATCTACTTAATAGCGTACCTTCAAAGGCTCGAGCCTGTTTTACTTACATCAAGAGAATAGAAATTATTTTAAAAATTACCAAAAAAATTACACTGATACAAAATGTCACCAAATAGGAATTCCACAATGGTTGCTGTATTGTATGTTGTCTTTCAATTAGTTATTCAGATTAACAGATTATAAGGTGAAGGCCTACATTCACAAATACTATGGTAATCAAATGAAATTGCCAGTATCTGACCAAACAGCTGGGTATTCTCAACCCAAGGCCAACACACTCCAACAGGCTTCGAGCAGAAGTTGGTGTACACAGGCCTCATGGGTGACTCAAGACATCTGTAACACTAAGCTTCTGCCACTCTGCAACCTGCATGAATGTAGAAAGGTTGTCACAGTTCAGACCAACTTAATCCTGAGCAGCAAGAGCATCTGGTGCACTGGGTGACTGCAGTCAGCCAGGAGCACTTTCCTCAGTTATCGCTTCTGATGGCACTTCCTGTGATTAGTGGGATCATCAGAGCAGTGAAAACACCTCATCACTGTCCAAAATCCTTCAACTGGAGACACGGACATTACCTGAGAACAAACTACAAGTGGAAGATGGAGCTCAGCATCAAGCTCCTGGAGTCTCGAGCCTCAGTACTACATGTATGCCCTCAAAATGAACCCCAAAACCCACTGGACAGCTCATTTCTGCAAATGACTTAGTTCATACATGTATAATGTGTGTACAAGAACACATGTGGGGCTGGAGAGGTAGCTCAGTAGAGTAAGCGCTTGCCTGGCAAGCACAAGGGCCTGAGTTCACTCCAGGGTTGCGCGGGGGAAAAAAAAAAAAAACATATACATGTGCTCTGGCTGTACTGGGGACTGAACCCAGGGCCTCCTGCACCCCAGGCCTGCTCTTATATCACTTAACTACATCTAATCAAAAAAAAAAAAGCACAGCTAATGTGGTTCTATGCCGACTGTAGCTTAAACAGCCATCCCCAGTTTCTACATCACTGCAAAGACAGCGGTGCGGACAAAAGCATGGCGGCTTAGGCAGAGCACAGCTGCCAGGTTCCATCACTGGCTTGCTGTGCTGCCTGCCCCACATGGCGTGGGAGGTGACTGAGACTGGGCGTGGTGGTGAGTGCCTGTAATCCCAGCTCTCAGCCCAGGGAGGCTGAAAGCAGGAGAATCAGAGTCTGATCTATGTAGTGAGACCCTGTACCAAATGCACAAAAAACTTATGTAGCGTTTAAACTACAACTAAAATATCCACTTCATTACATCGCAGATAACTAAATTATAGCTAAGTCATGCTCTTAGGCTGCTGGAAATTGAACCCAAGGCCTCCAATGTGCAAAAAACACCTCTAACTCTGACCTACATCTGCATCCCCCAAAGTCATATATTAAACGCACCCGGCTTCACGCTGGGATGCTGTTCTCATCTCCAATATTCTGCACTGAGTCAACATCTGAAAGATGAAGAAAAAGAACTCAGGAGTGGAACTGGCAGTAACATTCAACTACTCTGTTGAGGTTTTAGCTGACTGTAATCAGATCAAGTATAAATATCGTCAGTTATTGCTTTTTTTTTTTTTTTTTTTTGTGGAACCAGGGATTGAACTCAGGCCCTCGCACTTGCCAGGGAAGCACTTATTCCACTGAGCCATCTCCCCAGCTCCCAGTTATTGCTTTTGACGGTACTTCCTATTACTCATTCTCATCACAACAGTCGCGTGACTTCCTCGTGGTCCCATTACAATCCATCTATGGTAACGCCCTTGTGTTCTTCCCAGCTACGGGCAGGCGGTCCCCAACCTACCCAGCTTTTCAGGTTGGCAGACTCCTTGTGGAGGCTCTGGAAATAGTATGCTGCTTTCCACAAAGCCCAGACTCCAGCGGCTACCGCCCTGCCAAAATACGGGCAGTCCCTGAGGCTCAACTCCCAGCACTCTACACTGCGAGGCCTGGCCCTACCATAAGATTCAATGCAGGCCCAACCCGACCTGGACCCCCACCCCCACCCCCCTTTTTAGCTAACTTTCTCCAATGACACCTTTGTGAAGTAGAATAAATTTCTAGCTCTTCACTGACCATGCCGCCATCCTGTAGCAACAAACACAGATGACCCTATCATCATGATCACTGTAGTGAAAAGGTCGTGCCTTCCCGGACAGGAATCCACTGAGCTATCTGGTCGGCCCTTACTGCATTAGAATTGAGCCCCAAGCTTTGTCACTTCCCTCGACCCTTCTTTAGTTTTTGACACTGGGTCTCCTTGAACGGCTGGGATTGAACTTGCTATTCTCCTACTCCTATTTCCCAGGACGCTGGGATTACAGGAGTGGGCCACCATGTCAGTCTAAGATTAAGTATTTTTAAAAATAATAGGAGAAAAAAATGATAGGTGAAACCTGAATTTGTTCACATACTGGGAGGAAACCATCAGCAGGGATGGAGTTCTGATTTGTAAATAAGATATGCGGGTTTATGGAGAAGTCTGGGGAAGGGGGGATGGGGGCAGAGAGAAACATGATCTGTCAGAACAGAGAGGAAGGGGGCTGAAAGTGGACGCAGACAACTTTCAAGGTCAGTGTAAGGAAACAATGAAGGGTATCAGTGCACAGGGGTCAGAGGGGTTCCGGGCAAATTTTAAAACAGTTCTGGGGTGCCAGCAGAGGATCCCGACTCAATTTAGGAGCTGAATTTCAGGAAACTTGAATTTCGGGAAGCTTGCTGTGTCCAGGTTTTGCATTTCACATATACTGTCTCTTGTAATACTCACAACTACTTTCTGGGGCTTAGGTGCCCCGTTTTCCACACCAGCAATCCGAATTCTAAGCCCGAGGACCAGGATCTTGAAATACAAACTCAAGTCCTGGCGCAGGTGTCTTGGAAATAGCGGGGCGCTACCTTACCCAGAATTCTCATCGGTGTGGAAGAGACCACAAGTTCAGGAGTTGGGGGGTGGTGGGGTGGGAATCAGGATGAGGCCTAGATGGAGTTCCCGTGAGTTTCTGGCAGACTCCACCTCTCTGCTGGCCCCGCCCTGGGGCAGGCTGATGAGAGGGCAATTGAGACTGGGTGTGGTGGAGCACCTGTAATCCCAGCTCTTGGGAGGTTGTAAACAGGAGGATCACTACGAGTCTGATCTAGTAGTGAGACCCTGAACACCCTGTAGACTCTTCCCTAAAAAATTCCAATGCAGTAGTAGGAGGGGACTCCCTGGTATAGAGTCTAATTTTGTCCAGCTTGCTTGGGACTCTGGGTTCCATCATTATCTCTCTCTCTCTCCCTCTGTCTCTCTCTCTCTCTCTCTCTCTCTCTCTCTCTCTCACACACACACACACAGAAGAAAAAAAGAACAAAAACAAAAAAATCCATCTCTGTGTGCACATTTTGTACACAAACCCTATACTAAGGGACAGCAGTTCATTTTGGCTCCAGAGAAGTGCAAAGAGAACATTTTGAGGTAACTCATTTATCCCAGAAGTTGGAATTTTCTGAATTGTTCCATGAAATCATGTTACATAGAAAAATTCAAGGAACACGAATTTAAAGAGAAAGTGTTGCATTAAGTGCCACAGTTAGGTGCCCCTCCAAACTATAACAGTAGACATCAAGGGATTATTCGCAGAAAGAAGCAGGATTTGTCATATATATATAT
>NW_004524698.1:6901369-6912869 GCF_000260255.1 Octodon degus
GACTCATAGTGATCCCCCTGTTTACAGCCTTCCAAGAGCTGGGACTAAAGGCACATGCCACCTCGCTCAGACTCAATTGCCATCTCAGACTGCCCCAGAGGCAGGGCCAGCACTGCAGGCCCGGGGACTGAACACAGGCCCCTGCCCCTGCTTTCAGGTGCTTTAATCCTCTGAGCTATTTGGCTGGCCCTAAAAAGCAGGATTTTAATGGTTCTTCTACAATGAGCTCAAACATTGTAGAACACAAGGGGTCAAATGAGAACCCTCAGCTTGCTTGATGAAATTGGTGAGGGCTGGAGAAGACTCAGTGATAGAGCACTTGGCCAAGAAACGCAAGGTCTGAGTTCAGTTCCCAGCACTTAGGAAGACTAGGAGGAAATGAGTGGTCAAAGTTCTGACGACCTTTCCCCAAATTCCCCTACAGGCAGCAGCGATACAGGAGTAGACTGCAGGGTTGAGCATGCCTGCAAGGACATTCTCTAGGCCCTGGGGAACCTGTTAGACATTCAGAGAAGAGGAGTGAGAGTGACATCTTTGTCTTGTCTCTTAGAAAGATGCTTTTGTCTCCTACAGAGAATAGCATGAAGGAGTGGAAAATCTGCATATAAAACTGTGGCGTACGAGACAGGGAAACACAATATTCTAGAGTCTCAACTAAAGAACTCAAAGGAAACTATATTGCCAGACATCTTGCAGTGAATTTTTCACAGTTCTGTTCCTCTCTTCTTTTCTCCTGCCCATTTTGTTGTTCTAATTAATTAAATTTCTTGATATTTCATTTTATTTTATTGTTTGTTTGTTTGTTTGTTTGTTTGTTTTTGATGGAACCAGGGATGGAACTCAGGCCTTTGCACTTGCCAGGGAAGCGCTTATTCCACTGAGCCATCTCCCCGGCCCCTCTCTGTACATTTGAGATATATATCATGATACATTCGCCATATGGTTTCATTTATTGTTGAGGGAAGATCCTGCTAAGTGCCCAAGTGATCTTGCCCTTATGTCCTCCTGCCTCAGCTAGCTGCCCACCTTAAAGCAAATTTAGCAGATGTCTGATGGTAGAAAAAGGCAGTGGAGAAGTGGCTGCGCTTGTCCATGTTGACCTCCAAGTCTGCCATGAGAGCAGCCACAGCACCTCAGAGACAGCAGGCCGCCCCCAGGAAGAGGATGGATTTTTTTTGTGTGCACATTAAGTTGATAATAGCCTAGTCCTGTGACCCACATGGGTACACATAGAAACATTCAGGTGTTACTAGACAATGGAGCTCAACAAATAATACTCCCTCAAATAATATTTCAAGGACAATTAGCTATTTAAAACAAATATGTATATTCAAAAGCCTCAAAACTGGCAGGTGTGGCTGGAAAGATTCCTGCCTCATCTGGCCATCAGTGGGACTGGAGCACCTGCAGGGGCAGGTGGTCTTCCTGTGAGAGGCTCCTCCTCGAGTTGAGTGGCCAGGCCAGGTGTTTTCACAATGCCTGTGAATGGGATGAGAAACACTGTCGTTTGCCTCTTGGGAGGGACCAGGGCCATGAAAACCCATCACACCAGCGCATGGCAGGTGATCCTGGAGTCCTACAACCCCTCTCCCTGCTTTCCTCCTTCCAGGAGCATTTCCCAAACCGCTGTCTGTGCCCGTTGTGGATTCCCCCCTAAAGCTTACAAGTCCCCACAGGTGACCAGCTATGTACCAGAAACCAGAAAATCTGAAAATGTTGAAAACAGTAGACAAATAAATTAGATACTCAGAGAATGCAGAGCTCACAAAGGACCCATCCTGAAGGGAACGTGACAGATTTGGACACCAGAGGGGAAAAAGTACAATTCCAGCAGGGACAAGAACCAAGGGTTATTGCAGCCCTGAGGAGTGAGGAGTGGATTGAACAGAAGGTGGGCCTTGACCTCCACACTTGAAAGCCTGGCCCCCTGGGCCACAGGAGCTCTAGGCCTTGAAAAGTTCTTGTCTACACTAATAATAGGAGTGGGATAATCCTGGGGCAGATAAATGTCTGAAGGTCAGGGAGAGCTGGGCGTGGTTACACATGCCTTAGGTCCTAGCACTCCAGAGCTCCAGCCAGGAGGATGTTTTTTAGTTCTAGGCCTACCTGGGCTCCTAGTGAGTTCAAGGCCAACATTGTCAACAAAGTAAGACCCTGTCTCAAAAACACAAGAGAAAGTGTTGGATGTGGTGGTGCGCACTTACACTCCCAGCACTTGGGAGGCTGAACCAGAACTCCTACAAATTTGAGTTCTAGCCCAGGCAGCATAGTGAGCTCAAGGCTACACTGGACTACACAGCAAAACACTTTTTCAAAAAAAAAAAAAAAAAAAACACAAGAAAAAAGACTAACAGCAGGTCAAGGTGAAGACACCCTTCAGTAAAAACCTGGAGAAATGAGGGGCACCAAGACAGAGATGGGTAACTGCCTAAGTTACACAACACCAGGAGAGACAGCCAATAAAGGGGGCAAGCAGAATGCCTTCCCGCCTTGGTGTGGCCAGATGGCATTGTTGTAGGCAGCTGAATTAAATAGAAATATTATAGGCAGTCAAACAGGGCCAGGCCCTCAAGGAGACAAGATGGAAGACAAGGTGACTTTGCAACTTGGAAGAGACAGATGCACCCCTGTGGGCCAGACCTTAACACAAAAGAGGAAACACACAGCTACATACTTCCCTAGGGATGGGCATCAGGGATTGATATTCTATATAGGTGTCAATCACCTTGAAAAAGCCCCAATGAGTCACTAGCCCAATCTCAACAGGAAGAGACCCTGTCCCATAGTCATGCCCTCTTGCTACATGACTTGCTTCCCCATTTGGTACTGGATTGAATCAATCTTACCTGAGCAATAGTGCTTGTAATCTCATTGGTTGACCATAGTTTTGTCCCACCTCATGCCCACCTAAGCAAGTTCCCATGTCTTCTCCACCACCTTAGACCCACCTCACCACGTGGTTTTCCTCTATAAAAGTCACTGGAAGAGACAGCTTCCTGTGGACAACCTGCTTGGGCCTCCCTTCTGTCCCTCAGACAGGAGCTTTCTTTCCCTCAATAAATATATTCTGCTCATAACCTCCATTTGTTCCTAAAATTTGTTCTTCAGTTTTAGAGAACATGAATTTGTTCCAGGTATCTTTTAGGCTGGGAGATCAGGTTTTTTTCCCTGTGTCATTTGGAGGTTTCCTTGTATCAGCATTACTACAGGTTCCCTAGTAGGGCAGCCCATGGCATTGACAGCAGCCCTCAAGTTGTGGGGTTGAAGCATGGGGGCAAGGTGAAGGACAAGGTGATCCTCAGTCTTGGCTTTGAATGAAAGAGAGGAAGACAGGAAGATGGTAGGAAGCTGTCGGGATAAGAAGGATTTAAAATAGAGATGTGCAGAATGACCTGCAGGGCATGTGGGAAGAGAAACAGGAAAACGGAACTGCAACAGAAGAGGGAGTAACCAGGAACACCTGAAGCTCCTCAAGGTCATCCTGCTTTTGTGTCTTTGCTCCCAGATGCCTAGCACATTCTCGGGATCTTAAGCACACACCATAAGAGCTTGTTTTGTGAACCAAGAGTAACCTAAAGGCTGAGACTTGATAGATATCAAAGGTGGCACGGCAGCCTTTTGCTTGAGCCCCACTTTGCTTGCATAGAATGTCCATGGGTCTTTGTGGCCAGTGCCAGTGAGTCTTTCCCAGCAGAAAGTAAACATTTTAGGTATGAGGACGAAGAGTGGAAAAATCAGCGGGCTATAAGCAAAGTTGGCCATGAACCGCTGTAAAGCAGAGCATATAGGCAATTCAAGAGGGACTTTAGGATTGGGGAATTTAGGGGCCACAGGCATGAGCAGGTGACATTTGTCAGGAAACAGAGAAAAGAGAAGAAGAGAGCCAGTGGAAGACAAGGTGGATGCTCTTAAGTGTTTTAGCAGAAAAGGGTAGGCTTCCTGGCCTAGTGGCTCAGGCTTGGGATCACTGTACTCAGGAAGCTCAGGCAGGAGCTCAGCTCAGGAAGCTCACGGCTGTGAATTCAAAGCCAGATTGGGCTACACAGTGAATTCAAGTCAAAACTGAAGTACACAGTGAGACCCTGTCTCAAAAATATGAGAAAAATAAAAAAGGGCAGCCTATGGAGAGGGCTACTCTTTGAAATAGGTACATGAGGTGACCACAAGGAGTACATCTTGGTGGACAAAGCTGTGGGGAACAGGAAGGCCATCCTGTCTGTCACAGCCCAGACTTGAGGAGAGGCACAAGAAGTGGTTTCACTATGTGGAGGGACTGGAGTCTGGTGTAATGGAGGAAACTCAGGATCAACAAGGCTGGCCTGTAAGGCAGTACCCACAGGGCCCAAAGAGATGTCACCTGTTTTGAGAGTCAGCCTTTCCTACCTTGCTGCCCTGCTGGGTCCCCTGGCTTAGCCCAAGTCTGGCAGTGGATGGACCCTGAGTGAGTAAATGGGAGGGAGCTGCCTGCCACTCAGGCAGGGGAGAGCTTGACAGGAGGAAGCCAGTGGGAGTCAGGGAGAAGGCTGTGCTGAGGCCTCCTCCCACCCTAGACTTGGCAGGACCCTGAGGCACAGCAGACGCCCAGCAGCTACTCACCAGGAATTCCTTGCCCTGTGGGGTCCTCACACACTGTGGGCAGTGTCTGTTCCCATGCAGCCCTGTTCACTTCCTCTACCCTGTGGACAATGAAGCAGCTTTGAAGGTCTGGGGAGCAACCAGCCTAGCTTACCTCACCCTAGAGAGTCTAGGCCTCTACTTTTGTCAATGAACTGTGCAGATACCCTAGTGGGCACAGGGATAGTGAGAAGACAAGACTTCTCGGTCTTCCTCTGTGGACACTGGGCCACCATACTCCACCAAAAGCCTGTTCCCTCTGGGCTGTTCACAGCAGCCTGGATTACCTCGAACAACCAGAGAAGAGGACCCAAGATCAGGCCCATTCTGGTGCTCTGGCTGGGAAGGCCATCTAATGCCTATTAATTAGTACAAAACCCTCATTCCCTCTTCCCACTCAACTGCTTCCTCATAACCCAGTGCTTCTGACTGGGTGGGTGTCACCAGCTTCCCTCTCCTAGCACCCAGCTGTTCCTGAGCAGGGAAGAGCCTACTCTGCATGGAAGGGCTTACACCTCCAACATCAGGCTGGAAGAATTGGAGGTTGGGGCACAGCCAGGGCCAAGCCAAGGAGGAGTCATCACCTGGGAGGAACCTTCAGTGTAAGCCACTGAGACCATCAGATGGGCAGACCCAAGAAGTGGCCACCGCAGGCTGTGAAATTCCATATTGCTAACCTCCCTTGCCTACAAGGATCTCCCCGGCACTCCTCAGCCTTGCCTCTATCACAGACCTGGCTTCTAGCAGCCATCTCCAAGCTCTGAGGGGAACGAGGCTGGCCTGCCCTGGAGACAGGCCCCAGGGATTCCTGGCTCAGCAAGGCCTCTGCCCACCTGGCTCACCTGAAGCACCAGCGCTCGTTGGGGCTTCCATCTGGCCTAGTGCCCAGTGTCAGCAGAACACCTGGCTGTTGCTTCTTCCTCCTGAAGCACCAGTAGCCATTTTCCATCTCCAAGACACAGATGGCTTTCTAGGGACAGAGGGTGCATCAGACAGAGCAGTGAAGGAGCCTGCCTGAAGGAAGAGGCACACAGGGCAAGGGGAACAAGAAAACACCCCCCAGGACTCTAGACCATGACTCAAAGTGCACTCCGCATGTGGACGCAGGCCAGCCCTAACATCTGATCATCTGTATGGTGTAGACCCCTGAATCTCTGAATTTCAGTTTCCCTATTTGTAGACAGATATTGCAAGCCAAATGGTAATTGGAAGTTCAGCACACAACTAGTGCTGGACTACAACCTGCTCTTCAATCTATTCAGGCCCCAGAACTCTGCACCATCATGGAGAGAACTTCATGGGCTCTACCTGCACGTAGGCCTGGGGCTTGCACACAGGTCCCAAGGAGTGCACTGTTTGAAGATGAGGCCAGCAAGGCTCAGAGACACAAGGACATTGCTGAAGGCTCCAAGGAGCTGGCCACCTCATCAGCCTCCCAGGGGATGCTGTCCCTGCTCCAGCTGCCTAGTAACCACTTGATCCTTCGTTGGGCAAGATGAAGCTAGTGCTTCCACTCTAGGTGGGTGTCAGCTCAGTGACCCTGGTCTTCCAGGCTGGGCCAGCCCTGGCATTTTACACCCTGACTGCCTTCCTCACCTTGGAGGACTTTTTGTTATGTATGAGGAGGACAGAATTGGTGTCCCATGAGGGCAGGGAAGGGCTTTTTCTTATGTACCACCTAAAACTGTGCCTGGATGATACACAGAAAGTACACAATGCCAGGCACACTGCCATGTGAATCTCTGGAGGCTGAGGCAAAAGGATTACAAGTTCAAGTCTAGCCTTGGCAATTTAGTAAGTCCCTGTCTCCAAAAATGAAAAGAGCACCGCACTCTTTCCCTTCCGTCTGCAGTATCCCTCCCCTGCAAGAAGAGGAAATACTTAATAACACTAATGCCACTGTTCTGGCCCTGCCCCGACCCCAGGGAACAATGAGATATAGATTGAGACTGGGTATGGTGGCATGCACCTGTAATCCCAGCTCTTGGGAGGCTGTAAACAGGCAGATCACTACAAGTCCAATCTAGTAGTGAGACCCTGAACACTCTGTAGAACGTTCCCTAAAAAAATACCAAAACAAAAAACAATAATGCCAAAGATATAAATAACTAACAGTGTACACCTATTATGTGGTAGGCACTATGCTGGGCACGTCACAAGCAGGAGCACACCCAATTTTCACAACCACCCTAAGAAAGAAGGAATAGGTAGAGGAGTCTGTGGAGTGGTCCTGCTGAGCTGAGCCAACCCCATGGGTTCCCAGGCCCAGGCCCTGGTGTGGGCTGAGCACCCCAGAGAGCTGAGCATGCTCCTCACACCCAGAAGGCAGAGGGAGAAGGGGAGAAGCCACATTGTGCACCTGCAGGTTCCAAATGCTCTGGCGGTCAGTGGCAACATGGTTGACAGTTTCCCTCACGAGGGCGATGAGCATTTTGAGCAGCAGGACATAGGTGAGCACAACATAGGCCAGTTGCAGGAAGAGAACTACCCCAGGGAAGCGCAGTTTCTCCTGAAAGGCTAGCTCGCCGTTGCCAATGGTGAACTTCAAGAGATCCAATGTAGCAACCAGGATGTTCCTATAAAGGGCCACCTTGTCCTTCTGTTCCAACCCAGGCTGTGAGGTCTCTGTGTCACTGATGCTTGCAGGGTGTTTGGACACCTGGGCTTTCTGGCTGAGGCTCACCAGGCCTGTGGAAGGACAGAGATGTTACTCAACCAGTGGGACCAACAGCAGCCTTGAGGGTATATGTAGTAGGGAGGGGATAAGCAGAGGCCTGAGAGAGGCTTTACCTATAGCGAAGCTGAAAAGGAAGACTGTGAAGACCAGCAGGAAGTGGGGAAGATCCCTCCAGAAAACCTGGAATATACAGAACATGAGCTGGGCTGGGTGCTGGGTACCATACACGACCCCAGACCCAGAACTGAGTACAATTCCCATTGTGCAGCCATACATGTATAAGGTGCTTACAGTGAATGTTTAAGGTTTTGAAAAAAAAACTATTATAATTAAAAATACATTACCATTAATCTCCTTGAAATTCCTGTCCCTTACTTTCAACACACATATCCAGTTGTTCTTGCCACTGTCTGAATCAGTCATGGAAATCTTTTGTGAGTGGCTTTATAAGGTGTGACAAAAAAAAAAAAATACTGTGAATGCTACTGCCAAAGAGCATGTAACAGATGGCCTTGGTGGCACGCCTGCAATCACAGCACTGGGGAGGCTGAGGCAGCAGGCTTTGGGACGTTCTTGGCCAGCCTAGACTATACAGTGAGCTCAAAGCTGACCTGAACTACAGAGCAGGACCCTGCCTCCAAAACACAGAAGGTGCGTCCAGCAGGAAGCCAGGCTTCTAAAAATGGTATAGGGTGCCATCATCAAGCATTTTTCACCCGATCGGGAACCGTGTGCCTGCTGGCTCTCACACAAAATAACTGCTACAGGGAATTTTTAAAATTTATGTAGCGCACTGAAAACAGATACTCTTACCTTGGTGGCCCACCCCTGTAATCCTAGCATTTAGGAGGCTGTGGCAGGAGGATCATTGCAAATTTGATGCTAGCCTGAAATTCGTATTAAGGGGCTGGGGAGATAGCTCAGTAGAATAAGCGCTTGCCTGGCAAGTGCAAGGAACTGAGTTCAATCCCTCATTCCACAAAAAAAAGAAAAGAAATTCATATTAAGCTTATGGCCAGGCTCAACTACAAAATGAGAACTTATCTCAAAAGAAAACAGGGCCAGGGAGGTAGCTCAGTAGAATAAGTGCTTGCCTGGCAAGTGCAAGGGCCTGAGTTCAATCCCAGGTTCTGCCAAAAAAAACTAAAAAAAAACAATTGTGAATGCAATCATCTGTTTTTCTTTCCTGTTCTAAAAAAAAAAAAAAAAAAAAAAAAAAAAGTAAAACAAAGGTCTAGTTTTTCTTTGAGACATGGTCTTCCTATGAACTTGAAGCTGGCCTCAAAATTTGCAGCAGTGCTCCTACGTCAGGCTCCTGTGGGCTAGGCTCTTGAGGCCTCCTCATGGACAAACATCTGACCCCTACTGCCACCTTCCTCTCCTCCACTCTGCCTCACTATCCCCAGCTACTTGGCCTCTTGGCTCTGTCTGCCCCATGCTCAGTTGTCCTGGATGATGATCTTCACCTTGGTTTCCTGTGGAGGATGCTTCCTCCTGGCCTGTGACCTTCACTCTGAGCATCAGTCATTCCTTCCATCTCCACTTAGACATCACCTCTTTGGGAGGCTTTTCCTCTCCAAGCACCCTCTACCTCATTTGGCCTCCATCACACTATCCATCTGTTATCCTTTGTAGATTTCAGCAGTGGCACTGTTGTCATTTATTCACTGAGTGTTTTTGTTTACCCCCCAGATATCAGCCTGAGGAGAGCAAGCACGCGTCTCATGCTCACTGTAGTTATTACCAACACTCACAACAGGGCCTGAGGGTCCCTGTTCCTCCTCTAGCCTCAGGTTCATCAGCTGAACACAGCCAGGAGGCCGGGTGGCCGCTGCAGCTTCCTGGCCACTGCCTGCCCCAGCAAGGGCTGCTGCTGGCCTACCATGGGCACTCGTTGAACATTTGCAGATTAAATGGGTAGGTGCTCATGCCCTCGTGTCTGGGGCACAGGCATGCAAATAAGCATATCTTCTGCTTCCCTGTGAAGAAGGGAGCTCACAGAAGCACGTGCTCCTGTGTCTGTGAGTCTGTGTCTGTGTGTCCATCTACACCATGTAGTGCTTGCATGAGCATCTGGGTGAGTGGCAGGCAGCAGGTGAGCTCATGCCCTCCTCTGCCCAGCTTGGCCATGGAGGAAGACTCCTGCTTCCTGGGGACAAATGGAGCCACTCAGGGCTGTGGGGTCCAGCTCAACCCCTCTCCATCTCTTACCTTCTGGATTATGGTGCTGTAGATGCCTGCGTACTGGAAGCCTCGTGAATAGTAAAGCAGGTTCAGCCAGCCCAGCACCAGCGAGGACACAAGCAGGGGCAGGTACCACTCAATGGCCATGAAACACAAGACCCAGGATAGCACTGTGAGCAGGGCCTGGAACAGGCTGTATGGGGCAGGGTTCCAGTCAGCTTCCAGGCCACAGTTGCCAGTACCCCCAAACTCCTGCTGGCCAGCACAAGTCATCCCTGCAGCTCCCATGATGGCTTGAAATGTCCTGCCTTTGGGATTGAACCAAAGCACAGCTGGACAAATTATTCAACCTTTGTGGGCCTCAGTTCCCTCTCCTATACAACAGGCATAACAACAGTGACCCCTGGATCCCAGTGCCTTCAGGATTATGGGAGAGGACTACATGCAATGTGTCAAGGCTCCACAGGTGTGCCGTGAGTGCTTGGTAAAGGCAGGCTTTGCAATCATGAGACACTGTCACAAGAGTGGGACAAAATCCCAGCTGGATAGCAGCCAGGAGTGTAGGTGTGGCCAGTGCTCAGGTCCTCACCCTCTGGAACACGCTGGCCCCTGTGTTACTTCCTCTGAAGCCACCTTGGTGCCATCCTCCACACCCACCTCCCAGGCCTCAGAGACAGTGGGGAGGAGAAATGGGAGCCCACATACAAGAGGATTTCAAAGTAGCCGTCCACAAATGAGATCCAGATGAACAGACGCCGCCGCCAGAAGAACCATAGCTGTGGAGCAGGAGGACAAGGGTGTGAAACTTGCTCTCAACACAAGAGCAGCCCGGCTGTCCCTCAGGGTCCCTGCTCACCCAAAGACCCCGGCCGCTGGCCTGCCTCCATGACGACTGGTCAACACCATGTTGGAGTTAAGACAGCAGCTTTGACTTTGGGGAGCTCCTCAATCCTGCCAACAGCTGAGATGGCTATGGACTTCTTTCCAAAAGGACTTGTTGGGCTGGGCATGCATGAGGCCCTGAGGTCTATCCCCAGTACAAAGGAGGCCAAAAGCCACCCGCCACAGGGACCCAGACAATGCTGGGGCCTCCTGGACCCCATAGAATCAATGAAGAGCCCATATACTGCATACAGCTCCTTTCCTCCTCTTCCTCTGCTTTGCCTCCTGGAGAGCTTACTGGGCTCTAGCCAAGCTAAGGGTGGGACCTAAGTCCTGCCTACTCAGTATGATGGTGTCCAGCCTGCCTCTCTCAAGATTCCAACATTTCCACCTGGGGATGCTCTGCTGATGGAGTTGGGCTGATTCCCCCTTTTGTCAGGCTTCTGAGTCCCAAGTGAAGAAAGCCAGCATGGGCTGGGATATGGGCTTCTGGCTAGATTTTCAGGAAAGCAGAGCGAGATTGGCAAAGAGTCAGAGAACCCATCTGCTACCCCAGGGGTGTCCCAGAAGGCACAGAAGGGAGGGTACCCAAGCCCAGAAACTCAGGCCAGAGCCTGTGATCTCCAGGGCTGGTTGGATCGGGCTGGGTATCAGAGGCGGTTTCCCCACCTCAAGGGTCTTTCCTAACTCCCTGCTCTGTAGCAGAATCCTAAGTGTCCTTCTTGGTTTATGGGAACCACGTAGGGTGGGGAAAGGGAGAGAAGCCCTTACCTGGCCAAGGAGGAGGTGGATCCCCCCAAGGAGGATCAAGGTGTGGCCCAGCAGCAGCATGGGGTTTCTGGGCAACAAATCAAAACGAAAGCCCTGCTTGAGACAGATAAGATAAACACTCAGATAAGACCTAGGCTCTCAGGTCCTCTCTGCAGTAGGTAGGACCCCAGCTGAGGCCTAGGCGGAGCCTACACTATGGAGCAGCAGAAGGACCATGGTATCTGGGGAAAGAGTTCCTGGATTCTGCTGCCTTGGGAGGCACACTGTGCTTTGGTTATCAACATGGGGCGTAGAGCCAGACTGCCTGGGTTCAGATCCTGACTCCACCACTCAGTGTGTGTGTGTGTGTGTGTGTGTGTGTGTGTGTGTGTG
>NW_004524698.1:6913859-6938135 GCF_000260255.1 Octodon degus
ACTCACTGGACTCCTGCAGTGAAAGGCGATGATCTCCAGCACTGAGTTCTCCTCGCAGCTGTCCACGGAGGCCAGGTCATACAGTGATGTCTGGACAGGCCCATAACACCACTCAGTAAATTTTCTGGAAAGGGCCTGGCATGGCCCTGAGAACTCCCTTTGCAGGATGTGCTTGAAAATCTGCAAGGTGACCACAGGAGTTTGCTGGCTGGCAGGGCCTTTCCCAGCTCTGATGCGGGGCCAAGGCCAGGAAGCTGCCAGCACCCTGTGGGGCTGCCCAGCAGCAGCACTACTGGGTCAGAGCTGCAGCGGCCTGGTGTCAGGGCCCTGTACTCGGGTCCTTGTGAGCCTAAGCTGGCAAGTCCATCTGCACGTGCTCAGCCAACAGGGCAGGTGCTTTTGCTCAGCCTCCCGCAGAGGTGATCCTGCTGCCTCGACTTCCCAAGTAGCCATGATGACACATTTACACCACCCACTCAGCTCACACTTACACTTTGTACCTAAAAATCTTCCACAAAAAACAAAATTTTAGGGCTGGCAAGATATCTCGGTGGACTAAGCACTTGCTTAGGTGAAGTGCAGAGACTGGGATTTGATCCCCAACACCACTTGCTGCGCGGGAGTATGCCAGGTATTTTGTCAGATAAACACAAAACTAACACAGAGATACAGAATGGAAATGTGCTTACTAGCAGGGCTGTTATCTCAAAAAATAGAGACACCAGCCACCTGCCCTCCTGCCTTCCTGCCCTCCTGCCCTCCTGCAGAAATTTTGAGGTGAGTCTGCCTGCTGCCTGGAGAAGGGGGATCGTGGCTCACCTCAGTTTTGCCCTCCTTGGCAGCCAGCTTCAAGGGCGTGAGACCCTGCAGGTTTTGGATGTCCTCCAGCTGCACAGTGGGGCAGAGGCGGGCCCCTGCCTTCAGCAGTGCATCATACATGTGGACCACCTGTTTGGTGTTCTCCTCAGAGTTGTCTGCAATCATCACCAGGGAGTGCAGAACAGTGTTGCCCAGGGAGTCAGCAGCTTGCAGGTTGGCGGGCTGGTACGGGTTCTCCAGGAGATAGCTCACCACATCCCACTGCCTGGTGCACGCAGCCAGAGAGAGGGGCAGCTCACCTGTGGGCCAAAGGAGCAGCCTGGGCCTTGGGCATCTGAGCTTCCAATGCCTTCTCTTCCTGCTTCTGTGGTGGAAGGCCAGGCCTCTGGGAAGTGACTCAGGCCACCTCACTGCCTGAACATACAGAACTCGTCCCCTGGCTCCTGCTCTTCTTTGACAAAACACTGGCACATTGCCTGTGTATTCAGCCTCTGCCTTACTGAATGCTTAGCTTTATCCAGGGCTAGGTATGCAACCCAGGACCTTTGTTTCAATATGCTAAGAGGTTCTTTACACCGGAGCAGCACCCCACCTCCCTCGTCAACATCTAGCATCGCCCCCAGCCCCAACCCAGCTCTGCTGAGCCTTCTTGATCAAGTAGGATAAAAGCATTTCTGAGACAAATTGCTTTCTGAGGCAGCCTAGTAATTAGAAGCTGGGTGTCAAGGGCAAGCCAGCCTGGGTTTAAGTGCTGACTCTTCCACACATTAACTGTGTGACTTTGGACAAGGCCTTCATTCTGGTTTATGGCTAGATCTCCCCAAAAAGTCCCATGTGCTCCTAGGTGGGGCTTTTGGAAGGGGACTGGATTATGGGGCTTTATAGCTGACTTCCTGTTAGGAGGCAGGATCTGATCCAGTGAGCTAGTTCCCTGGGGGCGTGGCCTGGTTTAGTCTCTTCCTCTTCCTGTTGATCTCTCTCCGCTTCCCACCAACAGGCCATGAGCTATTGTCTCTCTGAGGTGCCCCTTTGTCATGCTGCCCTGCCTTGAAGCCAGCCAACTATGAACTGAAACCTCTACAAACTGAGTTTCAAAGTAAACTTTTCCTCCCATGCACCTCTGTGCACCCCTATAATCCTAGCACTCAGGAGGCTGAGACCAGATGATCATCGAGACTTCGAAGACCAGCCTAGATTGTAAAGTGAGCCCAGGCCAGCCTAGACTGCATAACAAGACCCTGTCTCAAAAAGACAAAATAATAATGAATTAAAAACAAACCTTTCCTCCTTTATTGTGGATGTCAGGTATTGTGTCTTAGCAAGAAAGCTTTGTTTCTCCAACAAGAGCTCACTTGGATTGGTGACCTAGCTCAGGACTAAAGCTCCCGCTCAGGAACGCTTAGGCAAGCACAGGGGCCACAGTTTGATCCTCGACATCACATGCCATGCCAGCCCCGCCCCCAGGGCAGCCAGAGCTGGCCAGAGACTGGTTGTGGTGGCACATGCCTGTAATCCCAGTGCTGGGGGATCTGAAAGGAGGATCAGGGCCAGGGAGATGGCTCAGTAGGATAAGCGCTTCCCTGAAAGGAGGATCACTACAAGTCTGAGCTGTGTAGTGAGACCCTGCAACAACCAAATACATTCAAAAGAGCTCACTCACCAAAATAGAAGCAAGTTCCCTGCCCATTCTGGAAGAAGCGTCCACAAGCCCGGGCATGCACATCGGCTCCATTTTCCACCAGGAGCTTGACACACTGCAGGCTCCTCTTCTCAATGGCAATGTGCAGGGCGCTGTGACCTTGGTAGTACTCATCTGTGCACTGGGCATTGACCAGTGGCCGGGGGTTGCCGGAGTCTCTGTCGATCTGCAGCAGTGGCAGGACGCAGGCGTTGACCCCATCCTGAAGGGTCAGCACTGCCTTCATCAGGCACGTCTTGCCCGTGGAGCCCTCTGTGGGAGAAGGGAGGAGAGAGCGGGCACTGCAGTGCTCAGACCTGGAGCGGCTGGGGACCCATCAGCTTCTGCACCAAGCCCACGCCCCAGTACCCCTTCAGAGTTTAAAAAGCATTCCTGCTCATGTGAATTGTGGGAGCACAGCCACTCTTGTACATCAGTTACCTAAGCGCTCGGTTCTTAGCATTGCTACATTTGCTCTAATTTTCTCTCATATGCATTTTTGCACAGATGTCCTTCTTACCTCTTTCCAGTTCAGAGTTGAATTCCTAAGAATAAGGATGTCTTCTTACATACAACTGTAGTAGACTTATAAAATTTAGGAGTTATAGCTTTCATCACTTGGCATCTCTTAACCTCAGCTTTCCTCTTTGAAAAAAATGAGAATATGCCAGGGTTCTATAGAGATCCAAGGGTACAGCACGGAGCAAGTTGGTATCCAAGATTACAAACAGTGCACAAGGCTATTGAAAAATGATTAATTAACTACTAGGGAACATCTACACTATGGAAAGGTTACTCTGAAGTCAGAAATGTGTACTGTACTGAAATAAGAAGTGTTGCAAGAAGGGCTGGTGAGATAGTTCAGTGGACTAAGTGCCTGCTTAGGCAAGCGCATTGACCAGGATATGATCCCTGGCACCACATGCCATGCCAGCCCTGTCCCTGAGCATACTTAGCCAGCCACCGGGCCCATGTGTGGTGGCACACACCTGTAATCCCAATGCTGGAGAGGCTGAAAGCAGGAGAATCACTATGTGCCCAAGCTGTGTAGAGACCCTGTATCAAATGCATTAAAAAAAAAAAAAAAGTGCTTCTAGATGTGTGAAATGTTGCTAGGCATGGTAGCACATGCCTGTAATCCCAGCACCTGGAAGGCTGAGTCAGGAGCATTGCCATGAATTGGAGACCAGCCTGGGCTCAGTAGTGAGTTCAAGACAGCCTGAACTACACAGGGAGACAATTTCTCTAATAACAAATATACAAAAAAAAGAAACCTGAGCTATTAAGGTGTAAGCACATTAAAGGCAAACCATATACCATTTATTTAAACATATATCTAGTGTACTAAGAATTCTGAAAAGTTGTATCCCTAACCATTAAAGAGCTGTGTTTACCCTGAGCTTTATAAATTTCCTTGGTATTCAGATTGGTCAGGGTATATACATGTTTCTAACTAGGACAAATCATAGTGAGAGACATTTTGGGCATAGATACTCTGAGATCAGTGAAGTGTATTATATGTCAGTTATAGAGCTCAATAATGCTACTTGTTAGTAACGAGAGACAGACAGACAGACAGACAGACAGACAAGACAGACAGACAGACAGAGAGACAGAACCAGCACTTAGACCATCAGTGTAGCAAACACCATGGGGTAGGTGTGGCACAGGCAGGCTTTGTGGAAGCAAGAGACACAGCCAAGAATGCCAGGAGCTGGGGCTATGCTGGCTCATTCCCATTTGCACCACCCTACCCCACCAGAGCCACCCCAGCAGGAGGGTTGCTAAGAGGCTGGACTCTGCTCTGACCATTGCTCTGGCCCACCCACTCAGCCACGTCTCAGACAACAGGGTGCAGGTCACGAAGGACATCACCCAGCAGGGGCTACCTGTGTACTCCGAGTCGGTGAGGTACTTGCTGGTCCGGCGCAGGTACTCTGGTAGCCCAGCCAGATCCTCAGGAGCACCCCGGGAGACAGCACTGAAGAGGCGGTCACGGTCAAAGCGGTTGGGGTCCTGCTGGCTGCAAGGGTGTAGTTTGTGACTCACATTGGAGGAGGACCACAGCCACTATCACCAGGAAGCTTCCCATCCCAGGAGTCCTTCCAGGGAGCCCAAAAACACCGCCCCTTCCAGGGGAGCCCTGAGCCTTCTGCCTCTAAGGCACATCCAGGAAACCCCAAGCGCTCTGAGCCCCAGAAGGAGGGGGGGGGGGGGCTGTCAGAGCATTGCTGTGCCTTGTCCTCTTTTTTTTTTTTTTTTTTTTTTAATCAAGAAAAAGTTTATTGAGCTCGTGTCTTTGGTAATTCTGCATTGGCTCAGTTCTGGAGAACATGGCGGATGGCAATATCGTCTTCTTGACTTTGGTCTCCAAGGTGAGTTTCAGCACCCAGTGCTTTTCATTTGCCAAGTGCCCTGAGCCTTCAGATACTTTGTCCCATGGGGTCTCTTCAGCACTCATGTTATGGTGGATCTTGAAGTTTGTTTTTGTGTTGTGGAGCTCAAACCCAGTGGTGCTCTACCACTAAGCTAAGTCCAAAGCCCTTTTATTTTTAATTTTGAGACACGGTATGCTAAATTTACCAGCTTGGCCTCAAACTTTAATCTTGCTTGGCCTCTCAAGGAGCTAAAATTACCTGTGCCACCATGCTTGGCTGCCCTTGACTCAGACAAGGTTTCAGGAGGTACCTGAGCTGAGGGAGGCTCCAGGTACCACAGACTCAAAGAAAAAGTGGAGAAGGGGATGGGGATCTCAGTATGTAGATCTTCCCTAAATGTGGACAGCCCTGGGTTTAATCCCCAACACACACACACACACACACACACACACACACACACACACACACTGAAATGGAGGTGAGGATGGAGACAGAGAAAGAAGGGAAAGGGAAGGGAGGGGAAGGACAAGGAGGAGAGGGAGAGATAGGACAGTGGAAGCAAGGAAGGAAAAAAGTGGAAACAACTGTAAAAAAGAAAGAAAGGAGGAAAGAGAAAAAGAAAGAAAAAAGTGAGAGAGAGACAGAAAGAAAGAAAAGAAAAGAAAAGAAAAGAAAAGAAAAGAAAAGAAAAGAAAAGAAAAGAAAAAAGAAAAGAAAAGGAGCAACCCACATAGCATAGAAGAACCCTCAGGAGCTAAGAGGTGTGAAAGTGCACTAGTGCTTGGTGGGAACTGGCAGCGTGGCTCCCTTGACCTCTCCCCTTCTGCTGCCTCACCTGGCATCAGCCTTCTTCCGGTAGTTGAGGTTCACTCTGATCTGAGGGGAGGAGTTCCGGTCCTCACCCTGAAATGGTGACTCCATGGGGGGTGGCCCAGGCTGGCCTTTGTCCCCATCAGTGCCACCTTCTTGGTCTCCATCTGATATCTCCAGCCTAAAAGCTGGGGGGCTGGAAGGCGATGTCATCCCAAAGGGAAGAGGCTGCTCAATCCACCTAGAGCCTCTGTGCAGATGGAGATGTCAGGGGTCCCTTCTTTCTCCCTGTCCCAGATGAGGAAAGGACTGGCTGGGCCTGTGGAAAGAGACATTGAGAAGTGGGGAACAAATCAATCCATCACCATAGAGGAGCCCTGGAGGATAGACAGGCAGGGAAGTGAGCCGTGAGAAAGGCGGTCAGAGGGCAGGGAGCTCTGTGGTATGAGGATGGCCCTGTGTGCTGGAAGGGAGAGCTCCCGGGACCAACTGGGGCTGCCTCTGTGATGTTTTCCCCACAGGAGACCCAGGATTCTTCCCAGCTTTCCCTCTGCAACTTCCTGATATCTGAGAGACCACAGCCCTTGTGCAGAGCCAATAAACATTTAGGTTCACAGCAGAACACTCTACACGTCTTGCCCTGTGTCCAATATTCCAGCCACATGCAGTTGCTGGGCAGGGGCAGGCCACTCAAGCATCCACTAAGGAAGACACTATCTCTGGGGAAACCACCAGGAAAGCCACTGCCCATCCAGCCCTTCATTTCACTGCCAGGACAACTGAAAGGGGAAATGGTTGTCTCAAGTCATTAGTTGCTGGCAGAGCCAGGTCTACAAACATCTCGCTCTACCCCAGGGCATTTCTCTTCAGTTCTCAGAGTCTCCCAGGGCCACTCTGTATTTTCGGTCTGTCTCTCATGTCTGAGGGCTTGGACACCACCTTCCTGGGCCTTCTGAGTAGGGTAGCTTGGTCTTCCCTGGCTGCCAAGCCTCATCTGCTGCTCCCCTCAGCCCCAGGCTGGGCTCAGGAGGTCAGCTGATGGCACCACCTCACTCTCACAGGAAAACTGAAACCACAGCCTCTATCACCTGGTGAGGGTTGGGGTGCTAGTCAGGGTCAGGGAGTCCCTGTCTCTCCAGTGGGCAGGAGCACAGAGAAGGAAAAAGAGCCCCTGTGACTAGGAGACAGCAGCCCTTGAAAGAGCCCCAGGGTGCAGAGTGTAGGCAGTGAAGAAGATAGGAAAGTGAGGCAGACTGTCTACTGGGCCTGGGCCCACTCCCAAGCTGCTTCAAGTTCTCACTGCCTTGGGGCCCTGGTGGGAAGCATCTCTCCAGTAGCCAGGGGACCCCTCGGCCTGGCTGGCTGCCTTATCTGCAGTTATAAGCCACCACCTCTCTGCCCAGACTAGAGTGTGAGTGTGCTTGCCCCACAATGAGCCAGTAGCCTGACTTAGGTCCCCAAACAAATCCTGGCCCATGCTGCCTCTCTGGCCGCCCAAACCTGACCTCTCCCAAGCCTTAGCAGCAACAGCTGTCTCTCTAAGCCCAGCCCACGTCCTGGGCACCCATCCTGCCTGGCAGCAGAGGAAGGGGTGTGGAGGTCTAGGGGGAGCGGGCCCCACACAGAGCCTGGTTCCAAGCTAGAGAAGAAAGGAGCCCTCTCGGGCTTCTCTATGTGGGATTGTGCACTGTCAGGCCAGGCCTGGTCCCATGGAGTCACCTATTCACTTACCCTGCAGGCAGAGGCCAGAGTGTCGTGCTAGCTGGCTAGCTGCTGAGATCCCCAGGCTCTCTGCAGTGGGAAGTGCTGAAGGAAGTGAAGCTGGGAGGGTGGTCTTGCTGACACGGCCCAGGAACCACCTACCTGTGGCAATGACTGAAGGAGTGGGACTTTAACTCCCCTCCAAGGACCAGAGGGCTACCAGAGGCTGACCAATTGGACCACTGACCACACCCCCCAGCCTTGGGGTTTTTGTTTGGCGACAACAGAGATTTTTTTTTTTTTCAACAGAGATTGAAGACAACTAATCAACCAGCATCATGTGGTGGAGAACAGCCAAAGGCAGGTTGATTAGAAAGAAGGAGAGGGTGTTTGTTAAAGAAAATACTATAGGTTGGTGTATAGAAAGAAAGCAGGGCTGCTCTTGGTTGTAGGCCTTTGCTGTCTGCAAAGCAAACTGTTTCATTTATATTTCATTTTTTGAAAGTCTCTCAGTCGGCTAGAGATCTGTTTTTTGTTCTTTGCACTGGGCTGGGGATTCAGTCTGGTGGTGCATCACCTACCTGTCCCTTATATTTTATTACAGCCTGATTGTTTTTTTATTTTTTTTGCCATTCTAAATCTCTGAATTTATTTATTTTTTATAGTACAAAATAGTATTAAGACAGAAATATTGCAAGTGGTACAGAATTTCACTTAACAAAATAATATGGATTTCACAGTATGTTGTAATGCAACGTTGTTTTCCAGTTAGTTGTTCATATTACCAGACACATGAATGCAAAATTGGAGGAAAAAAGAAATATATAAAAATTAAGAGAAAAAGACAAACAATTGAAAACAGGAGACAAAACAAATTAAGCATTAATTGCTCCTTTCCATAGACCAGCAGAAATCCACAGTACAGTTGTCCAAACCATCCCTTACATACATAGATGTATCTCTGTTCCCACTTCCTCTCCTGTCCTTCTCAACTCAGTAATTCCTTCCTTTTGAATAGGTTCATTCCCTTTTCCTGGAATCTATTGTACCCTTCAGATTTTACTTTCTCTGTCTGGTTCTCACACTAAGGAGACCATATGAGATTTGCACATGTGAGTCTGATTTATTTCACTTAAGTATGGTCTCTATTTGCATCCATTTACTGATAAAAGCCTCAAATTTAACTTGTTTTATAGCTGAATAATACTCCACTGTATAAAAATACTACATCTTTAGCTATTCCTCAGTTGATATTTCTAAGATTTAGCTATGAAAAATTGAGCTGCTATAAACATGAGTGCACCTATACCACTGTGGTACAATGTTTTCAGTTCTTCTGGGAAAATGCCCAGGAGGGAAATAGCTGGGTTGAATGGGACTGCTAATCTCGGCATTTTTAAATCTCTTAATTTAAACTCAAGGAGGTTTGACCTTACACTTACAGCTGTAATTATCATAGGAATCTTCCTCCACTAAAAAAAATAACAAAATGACAGTACAACCCAGGGAAATTGAAAAGATTCTCAACTTCATTGCTTGAAACAGCAGCTTAGGGGCTGGGGAGAAAGGCTCAGCAGTCTAAGTGCGTGCTTGGCAAGCACAGGGACCTGGGTCTGCTCCCTGGTACCGCACGCCATGCTGGCCACTGAAACTTGGCGTAGCAGCACATGCCTATAACCCCAGAGCTGGGGAGGCTGAGACAAGAGGATCAGTATGAGTCTAAGTTGTGTAGGAGACCCTGTACAAATAAAGATTTTTTAAAAATTAAAAGAAAAAGACAATATATCAGCTTGCACCAGCATCTGCACTTCCTCTCTTTCAGGGCTGGGGTTGTAACTCTTTGGTACAGTACTTGCCCAGCTAGCATATGTGAGGCCCTGCCCTGGATTCAGTTCCTAGCACCCCCACCTCCACTTACAAAAATAATAATAATAATAATAATAATAATAATAATGAGATAAAAGTTTTCTTACAATTTTTTCTGTATAAAAATGAAATTTATTTTTCAGCATGCTGTAGTATACATGAAGGTCTCTTACTCAGCACATTTTTTAATTAATTAATTTATTTATTTATTTTGTGTGTGTGTGGCCAGCTCAGCCCAGCAGGTGCCAGGGCTGGCTGGCATGTGGTGCTGGGGGATTGAACCGCGGTCCCTGTGTTTTACTTAGTTTAGCTTGTTCTAAGTAGGTGCTTTAGACCACTGAGCCATCTCACCAGCCCACTCAGCACATTTTGATGGTTACAATATTAAGTTTTTCCATTTCTCTTTTTGGAGTCAGGGTCTCACTATACAGTTCAGGCTAGCCTTGAACTCTCACTGATCCTCCTGCATCAGCCTCCCGAGTGCCAGGGATACAGGTGTGCATCACCATACCTGGCCTTATTAGTAGTAATTATTATACTTGTTGCTTTTCTTCCTTTCTTTTTTGTGTGTTTCTGAGATAGGGTCTTTCTGTGCAGTTCAGGCTGGGCTTGAGCTCACTTTGTAGCCCAGGCTGGTCTCAAATTCACAACAATCCTCCTGCTTCAATCTCCCATATACTGAGATTACAGGCATGTGCCACCAAGCCTGGCCACTTTTTATTTTCTATTATCTCATTTTCTCATTGCTCACACCATCCCCAGCTTAAAATTACTGCTTTTGGTTTAAAATTACTAGTTGGGAGCTCAGGGATATAGCTCAGCAGCGTAAGTGCCTGCCTGGTAAGTGCAAGGTTCTGGGTTCAATCCCTGGTACCAAAAATAACATAACATAACACAACACAACATAGCGTAGCATAAATTACTAGCTGGACTGTGTAGAAGCAAACTTCAGGATTCTTTGATAAAAGGAGTTATACAAAGTTATACACTAAATGACTTCAGGTTAAACAAAATATTAAAGATCTAACAGAAGAAATCACCACCGTGAAATAAATAAAAGGAGGTTGTTGATCTCCGAAACACGCATGTTCCAGGTGAATAAGTAACATTAATTTCCACCATGCATAGTGCCATCTGTCACCCATACCTGTACATTTAAGAGAAAAATGCTGTGACCTGTTAAAATTCAAGATAAGCAGACAGAGAGCTCGTATGCATCTACTCATGCAGTGCTTCCATGAGCCACTCACTTGACAATGACAGACTCGGAGGGCTTCCTCACAGCACCCCAACACACTGGGGGTATGGTACTTTGTTTTCATGAGAACAGTCCAGTATAAGTACAGATAAATACCAAGAATTGCTGCATGTCCAACAGAAAATTTGAGAACTGCCAAATCATAGAGAGACAGCAGTTTGCATAGGGAAAAATGGAACAATTACTGAAAGGTATTACATGATTTGAAGTTCCTCATTTTTTTCCCTAAGGCAGTGAATTTAAGCTGAATGAAAGGTGTTGTAGAACTAGACAAAAATGTTTTCCCTCCCAGTAAATAAGATCATCCATGTGAGAAGGGAAGCTGAAACTCACCTGGAAACTGCCATGAAGGGAGAACAGCAGAGGCTATCACTTAACAGAAATGTTTTATGAGTAGTTCTGGAATTGGTACCTTTAGAGTCATCCTTTCCCGTCTCTCTATTCTCTAAAGTGAACCTGGCTACCACTTTAAATAATGAGACACAAAGACTCATAGAACAGCCTAATTTCAACAGCTATTTTTTGCCTTATGGGACAGCGTCCTGCTATGTAGCTCATGCTAGCCTTGAACTTGCAGCAATCCTCCTGCCTCAATCTCCCAAGTTCAGAAGCATTTTTTAAAAATTTTGTATTTTTTAAATGTTTTTTTATCATATTATGTAGGGACTTAAAGTTCAACATATCAATACTTGATGAAAAATACCTGTTCCTTATTATGCCTAAGATGTTTGAAATGCAGTGAGATAGTGAGGTTAAGCTTGATAGCCTAAATCGTTTGATAATAACAATAAGCTTGTCTTCTGGATGGTTAACAACCTAAGTTTGCAGACCAAAATTAGAGAAAAAGGAGGGCTACAAGGAAAGCCAACATTTTGGCCCTAGTCTTCTAAGGTCAATTAAGACTCAGGACATATGAGAACCTATACTGTAATGTCATGTACCTCGGTAGTGTCCCAAATTTTCTGATCAAGAAGATTAAGGGGCCAAAGAGGAAAGTGATCGATGATGTAGAGTGTGCCTAAGGAGAGTCACATGGGGAGAAGACATTCTCTCAGGCTTTCACAGAGAGCACATTGGCCAAGCATTGGCCATGACTCATCCACATGGCTGCACTGACAAAGGTTCTACAATCTGAGGTACAGGATCTCAGGATAAATCCTAAGGGCATTTCACTGACCTTCTCAGACCAAAAAGCTACAACTCTTGTTGCATAGGTCCTGCTTTACCTTGGTCTTAACCATCCAGTAGAAAAGTATGAAGACGAAATATAGGAAATAAAGCCATGCTGTTATGTTGAGCTGTGGGGGACTCAGGTCAATAATTTCTGACATTGCCAGTTAAACAGAAGACCCAATGCTATTATGGGCTACTGGACTCTTTTAGAATATTTTGCTGAGTTTACACACCTATAATATTCAATAACGGAACTTAGAAAAAATGGGGTATACCGATGAATGTCCACTTTTATCTGTGTATTCAAAGTGGTTAGTATAGATATATAGTTGCATTCTCTTAATGAATAGAATGATTTGTTCTAATGGTGTTTGTAAATAGGATCTCAAGTCCGCATCTTGTACAGCAATTAACCACTAAGAAGAATATATGCAGTGTATTATTTCTTGAAACAGTACTTCCGATTTGATTTGAAACTGTCTCATTGCTATCTGTTTATCAATAAAATTTTGAAAAAAAATTTTGTATTTTTGGGGCTGGGGAGATGGCTCAGTGGAATAAGTGCTTCCCTGGCAAGCACAAGGACCTAAGTTCAATCCCCAGTTCTGAAAAAAAAAAAAAAAAAAATATTTTATTTTTGTATTTTTAGGGAAGGGTCTACAGAGTGTTCAGGGTCTCACTACTAGATTGGACTTTAGTGATCAGTCTGTTTACAGCCTCCCAAAAGCTGGGATTACAGGCAAGCACCACCACGCCCAGTCTCAATTGCCATCTCAGCACACCCTGGGGGTAAGGCTGGCCTGGCAGGCCCAGAAACTGAACCCTCATACCCTGCACCTGCTTGCAGGCATTTTAATCTCCTGAGCTTTTGGCCAGCCCCAGAAGCATTTTGAAAATTAATTTTGTTGGTATACTTTCAGTTCAGGTTTTTTATTTGTTTTTGGTGCCGAGAACTAAGCCCTGGGCTTCCAGCTTGCTAAGCAAATGTTCTACCACTGAGCTAAATTTCCAGCCCCTATTAGTATACTTCTTTTTTTTTCATAATCAAAAATAGTAGCTTGGTTGATTGGTATACTTCTGATACACATACTGATCACATTCATCATAGGGAATTTGTACCCTGTATATAAGAAACATTTTTTAAAAAAATTAATAATGAATATACCAACTACAATTTTATTTCCAGTGATTAAAACCAACTTGTGTACAACAAAACCAAAGAGAAAACAAATTTCTTTCAGGCTGAAGAAATAATTCAAGGTATTTTAAGATCCTTTCTTGAGAGGATTAAAAAATTATAAAGTAACTAGCACAAAACACATTAAATCCTTAAATCCTTCTGTCTGTTCTCTGACGACTGAAAATGTAAACTCCCCAACCAAGGAGAAAGTCCCATGGAGCTTCCCTAGTCTAAAAAACACTTTATTACTAATTTAAGATGGTTGCCTACATACAGTGTGCCATTCAGTGACAGTGCAGGTTATAGCAGTAATTCTCCTTTACTTGGAGCAATGACAATCAGATTTCATTTTTAAAGCATATCAGAACTTTCAAAGAATAAAATACACAAATCTTCACCAGCCAGGCTTCCTTGCCTATGCAGGACACAACTAAGTAATACGAACATTTATCATAAGTAGATACATCAGGGTTCCAGGTGCTAGACGAGGATTACAAATGCTTGTTGCACATGATGTCTTCCATTAACCTGAAGCTTTTATTTCTTTTAGCAAACCACTCATCACTTTTATCTGCTGCCATTACATCGTCCAACAATTTGTTTCCCTCTAGACCCATCTTAGAAAGTTCTCGAAATGCTTCATCTCCAACAAAGCAAATTTCATGTTCATCAGGGTCAGCCAGGATGACGACTTGCACTGTTGCCTTCCCAGGGATATCAACGCTCACCAGGGGAGTCAAGATCTTCTGATTCTCCCTTCTCATGAAGCTTCTAAGTCTGGCAACTCTTTGTGGGGACAAGAAAAGGCAATTCTTCCAAAAGCTGCTGCTTGATCAACTGAGCCCTTCATGTCATGCTCAAAGCCCAGCAAGGACCACTGCTTTTCTTCATCCTGTTCATAAATGTTCATTCCCAGGAGATCAGACCAATAGTTCAGGGATTTCTGAAGATCAAACACTGCTAGAGTCACTTTTAATACAGGATCTTACCAAGGTAGAATGTGATTCTGCAAATAGAATTTATATCCTCCTGTGCTTCAATTTCAAAAACTCCTTTTGCAACTTCACTGAATGGCCACTCCAGCTTCCTGGCATTTTTTTTTAATTATTTATTTATTTATTTATTTATTTATTTATTTATTTATTTATTTATTGTGTGTGTGTGTGGCCAGCTCAGCCCACCAGGGGGCGGGGCTGGCTGGCATGTGGTGCTGGGGGATTGAACCGTGGTCCCTGTGCTTTGCTAAGCTTGTTCTAAGTAGGTGCTTTAGACCACTGAGCCATCTCACCAGCCCCATTCCTGGCATTTTTGACAGCTTAGTTAGAAGCAAGTGTGATTCCCGTGAAGTCATCGCCAAGCTTGTAGTCTCCAATGCCATAATTGTAAGTCAACTCTGCAAAACATGGTCATCCTCGGGCCTGAGCCCCACCATTGTTTTACTTCATTTCCCTTCATAAGACCCACTACATGCAGCTTTGCAGCCTTCTTCAAATTCTTTATGCTGCAGAACCTTCATCCCCAGGGCATCCCAAAAGAAATGCATCATCTAGAAGCGATTTCCCACTTTGAATAGGAAATGCAAAGCTCGGTGAGAAGTTATGTCTTCCAAAATCAAAGCGCCTTCACCAGTTTTTAAAATTAACTGGGCAATCTGGTATGTTAACACATTTAAGTTTGGTTGGTTTTTTTTTTAGGTTAGTGATTCAGGATCTGTGTCTAAGTTTTCATACCTTGTGGTTTTTCTTATGTGTATTTGGTAAATGGTCACACTGCGCAGCTCAGACTCATAGTGATCCTCCTGCTTTCAGCCTCCCCAGAACTGGGATTACAGGCATGTGCCACCATGCCCGGTCTCAGTGGCCTGCTCAGCGCACTTGGGTGTGGGACCTGCTTGGCATGTGGTGCTTGGGATCAAACTCTAGTCCCTGCGCTTGCCTAAGCAGACACTTAGTCCACTGAGCTATTTTGATGGCCCTTCCTTATTTTAATGCTACGAGGAAAATCGTTTCCAATCTGTTAGATGTCTGACATGCTGAGTTTGTGGTCTCACAACATTGAGGAATGAAGTCTCAGATCAAAGGAGGAAGTTAGGAGAGTTTTTTGGAAACAAGGAGTCAAAGACTAAGTCCTGGATTTCCAGGAGAGGGCCTGAATGGGTGACCACTGAGGCTCTTTGTCAAGGGTATTTTATACAGAAAAATCATAATGTGGGTACAGCACACATCAAATTACAATCTAAGGGGCTGGGAATACAGCTCAGTGGCTTAAGCACAAGGGCCTGAGTTCCCTTTTTTTTCCGGAACCGGTGATTGAACTCAGGCCCTCGTGCTTGCCAGAGAAGCACTTATTCCACTGAGCCATCTCCCCAGCCCCAAGGTCCTGAGTTTGATCCCCAGTAACCCCCCCTCAAAAAAAAAATTACATTCATTCTATCTATAGGAGTACAAGTATAGCCACTTAGCTAGTAAGGATCAGGAAGGAAAGGAGTCACAGAGTGATGTGCTGAGCATCATTAACTTCAGCATATCACTAACCTTTTACATAGAAAGAACAAAGGCATTCCTGGAAAGGGATGGATCGGGGCCCAGATGCTCTGGTCACTGCCCGTGCATGTTTCCTGGCTGGGCTCACTGCACCAGGTGGCGCTATTCACAGGACAAGCTTAAGATGCTGTTTCCCTCTGGCAAGGCTTGCAGCCCCGCCAATTGACTCTCCAGCTTAAGGCTGGGTCCCTTCACATTCACCTCCTAGTCTTTATGTATGCCAACATCTACACTGACTCTCAGGGGCTGGAGCCCTCTTTTAGTCCTCTTAATGTAGAGAGCTAGATTAGGTAGAAATATTATGGGCAGTCAGCTTGGGCTTAGCCCTTGAGGGAGTCAGTGCAGTGGATGAAAATGCTATAACTATGGCTGGAGGCGCATCTATCGAAGGCCAGGCTCAGGATAGAAATAAAACCACTAGGCCTACATGCCTCCCCAAGGCATAAACTATATACTGTAATTGGTATCAGCTGGTCCAATAAAGTTTAGGTAAACATCAGTCACCCAGGTGTGTGACCAGGAGCACCTGATTCACTTCTTCCCAAAAAAGGTCTTTCTTCTTTCTGTGTACACTTGCCATGTGACCTGCTTCCCCATTAGCTCAATATTACCTATGTGACAATACTTGTAATCTTATTGGTTAATCGGAGCTTTCGTCCTTGTCATACTCAGCTGGTGATTTTGTTCTATAAAACTTCCTTTGAGGAGTAGGCTCACTGGCGGTGCACTTTTGGGTCCCCTCCTGTCTCTCAGAAGTTGTCTTTCTCAATAAAATTTTCCTACTCTTAACTGCCATTATGCCTTAGAATTCATTCTTCAATTTTGGGGAACACACTCTGGGCACACCTAATATCTAGCAGCTGGGCATTGCAGCTATTTCCCCCTCCGTCATGATTCATTTCCATCTAACTTAGCTGTCAATAAGCGAGAGATCCTGTCTCCAAAAGTGCGGAGTCCTAAAGTTTTATTGCAGAGTCAGAACACTCGCCTGACCATGAGGTCATAAGTTCTAGCCCCAGCACAAAAATATAAAAAATAAAAAAGAGCTGTGGGTGAAGTTCAGGGCACAAGACCTGGACTCACTCCTCAGGGTAGCAACAAACACACAAACACAAGCGCCAGAGCTGGGGATGGAGCAAAACACTCCCAGAGTTTAATAGCCAGCACTGAGGGGAAGAATATCTGCCTTTTGAGCTTTGGCTTGTTTTGTCTTATAGTACTACTGGGATTTAATCTAGGCCTGTCACACTGTGCTACACACCCAAAAACACTTCATTTTATATTTTACTTTGAGACAGTCCCAATAGATCATTAATCGCTGGTCTGGGCTCAAATTTCCAGCACTGCTGCCACAGCTGCTCAGTGCTGAGATTGTAAAGTGCTACTGTACTCTGCTGTATGCCTGTGTCTTTAGCAGAAAAATAATCAGCAGTGAATCAAAGCTTCGCCCATCCATTGCTGTTGGCTCACATTTCAAGAAGCTGCCCTTAGTTCAGTGAGCAGGCAAAGAAATTCCCAGGCTGGAGGTGTAGTTCAGTGGCAGTATAGAGGGCTTGCCTAGCCTTGAAAAAGTTTTGGGCTTTATCCCCAGCAGTGTGTGCAAACACACGATAGAGAGAGAGAAAGAAAGGGAGAGAGAGAAAGGGGGAGAGAGAGAGAGAGAGAGAGAGAGAGAGAGAGAGAGAGAGAGAGAGAGAGAGAGAGAGAGAGAGAGAGAGAGAACAAATAAACTTTGGGCCCTATTGAAGTCAGGAGAGAGGGAGAGTAGGATACAGGTCCTGAACAGTTAACTTAAAATAATCCAAAAGTGGAGGCCTAAGTGAGTTAGCATACCAGGGGCCCAAACAAACTATCAGGGCCTAACAGGATTAACAGGATGCAAGGGATTAAAGCAAAACAAAACAGGTCCTTAACCAAATGGGGGGGGGGAGAGAGAAAGAAACTAATTCTGAGGAATGAGCAGACAACTTCCTTTTTAGTACTTTTTTTGTACTATTTGACATTACTAGCTGGCTGCTATGGTGGCACATGCTGTAATCCCAGCACTCAGGAGGAATGAGGCAGAAGGATGCCGCAGAGTTCAGACTGAACTACATAGCAAGAGCCTGTCTCAAAAATATAAATAAATAAATAAAGATAAAAAATCATCAAATGATAATACTGAAGTCATCTGATTCCAGCTGGACACGTTAAAAATGATATAACTGCATTTCTGTTCATATATGCATTCAAATAGAAATTTCTGCCACTGGTCTTATCTATTTGACAGTACTGGAGATTGAACCAGGGACCCCACAAGAGAAGTATCAATTTTTTCCATTCTGAGAAATAAGGTACGTGGGCCGGGGAGATAGCTCAGTAGAATAAGCACTTGCCTGGCAAACGCAAGGGCCTGAGTTCAATCACCGGTTCCACACATCCCCCCCAAAAAAAGAAAGAAATAAGATGCGCATCTTGAGTGAAAAAGATGGAGGGGAACTCGAACTCAACAGTCTAACCAGGTTAATTCCTAAAGTGGGATCTCTCTGGGCAAGCAGAACCAAGAAGGCGTCTCTTAAGCACATAAGGCTTTTTATACAACATTTTTCAGTGGGCTTTTGGGGGGTGGAGCGAAACATCAGGCTGCTGTGTCTTCTCTGTCCTCTTATAATCTGCTGACATGTCCTTGGGGGATGGCTTGTGGCCTGCTGATATGTTCACTGTGACTTCCTGATTTTTACTCTGAGATCTAAGTAAAATGAAATCTTTTTTTCTCTAAAATAACAAATGGACTCATTGGAACTGGTAGTGTCCTTGTCTGCGCACTGTCACACCCTCTCCTCACTGCCACACACACGCATACATACACACACACAATTTAACTGTGTACTAAAATCTCTGCCTGACAAAGTCTTCTTGAGCTTCTCTCCTATGCTTGTTTCTTTTGAGATGGGCTCTCACTGTGTAGTTCAGGCTGCTTTGAACTCAGTTATGTAGCCCTGGCTGTCTTGAACTCACAGCAGCCCTCTTTGCCCAGCCTCCTGAGTGCTGGGCTCACTGGTGTGCACCATCATGCCCAGCTTTCCTGAGCATCTCACCAACATGTCTTGAAAATTCTCTTCATGTAACATGACTCAGCAAATCTACAAACTTATTCTACAAGAAGCGTGGCTTACGTTCCTTACCTCAGCCTCAGGAACTTCCCGAGGCTCTGGGTTCAGGAGGGCCTGGATTCAATCACCAGTATGGCACTAAGAAAAAAACAAAACCCAAAACACCACAAATCTCTTGTACAGAAATAATCCAACTTCCATTTGTAAGAGACAGCTAAACCATGTGCCGAATTCACACAAATTCTTTAAAAAGTGGAGGGAGAGAGGATTCCAGAATCTGGGAGGTGGAAACTGCTCTGGTCTTAGTTGGGAATGGTGACACACCCGAGGAGCACTGTGAAGGGACTGTGAACAGCCTAGACTTGAACATTGTGTGAGTCCCTTCACACAAATCCCAAAATTTGACAAAGAGCCAGGGCTGAGGCTCCCTCTACCGGCCAGATGGCGCTTCCCTGAGCAGACCGTGACCTGACAGAAAGCAAACAGAAATAAGACAGTGCCTGGCTGTGCAGGCTTCCTACAGCAGGGGACTCTGAGGCTGTGGAGAGGGGGGAGAAAGCTAACCGGTCCTCAGAGAAGTTAAAGAGCCCTTAAGGGTCACTGAGGCCGAGGGTCTCCACCAGAGAAAAGGACCAAAGTCTAAGCGGCTGAGCACAGCCTGCTGGGCCTGGGAAAGAATTCCTGCTCCCACAGAATGGAGACTGTCCCTCCCACAGGGGCCTGGGAACCCCTGCTCCGCTGCCCTAATGTGTGGCCTCTCTCCTAGGATCCAGAATAGCTGCAGCCAAGCCCCACACTAAACCGGAAGTCCAGACCCAAATCCCTAACGTCCTAGAGAAGTTTTGTTTCCAGTTTTACCAAACACCAAGACAAAGAGATGATTCAGTTATCTTGGAACCCAGCATAGAAAAAGGGGCTAGAGCTGAGTCAGGCAAAAAACGGAACCTAGAGAGGAGACACTAGTCACAGCACAGAGGAGAAATACACAGGCTGAGGACAAAGCCCCAGGTAGGGCAAGCAAAACCAGTCACAGAGGCAAAGCAAATGACCAGGCTGGGCAGGGTCAGTTTGGACTAAGAGTATATCAGACAGTGCCTGGACTACGGCAGAGGACGCTCCAGGCGGCTTCAGAGCCCAGAGGCAATGGAAGGCAGAGCTGGGGGTGGTGGAGAAGGCAGGTCCCCAACGCCCTCAACTCCACTGCACCTTCCCACCCAAGCTCACGCCTCTGCTAAGGATTTCTAGCCTCACCTCTCATGCCCCAGTTCTCAGCCGCCCTTTCCTCCCCGCAACTTTCCAGAGCTCTGGCCCCCTTGCAAGGCCCTGCCCCTGTCTCGCCTTGCCCCCAGCACTCTCCTGGGCAGCTGGAGCCATCCCCACCTGCTGTCAGCTCTTTGAAACCGACTTAGCCTTGAGTGGGAAGAAGGCCCCGCCTACCCCACTGGGTTCCCCAAGTCTTGGAGAGGGACAGTGAGTCTCAGAGCCCCTGGCCACCACCTCCCATCCAAAGGAGTGAGAGGGCCAAGGCAAGAAAGGCACTGGGCCAACCTGGGAGGCGCGCACTTGAGCAGGGACACCAGCTTGTTAAGGACGGTGGCTTTTCAAATCCTGTCTGCTGCCTGGGTTCAGTGGCGAGAACTGGAGAAGCAAAGTAACTCATTTGCTCTAGATTACTACACTGCTCCCAATTGAGGGAGATGAAATTTGAACGCTGGCCCCTCTGAGAAAATCTGGTTCCTATTGGTAGGCTATATTTTGTTTTCCTGTACCTTCCAATAGCTTTATTTTTTCATTCATTTATTTGTTTTTCTACCAGGGATTTAACTCAGGACCTTGTGCTTCCCAGGCAGGCACTTATGCTGCTGAGCTATATCCTTGGCCCCACTTTATTTTCTTAATTTAATTTTATTTTATTTATTTTTTAATTATTGGCAGTGCTGCAGATTGATTCCAGCTTGTACAAGCTGGGCCAGCACTTACTTTAACACTGAGCTACACATTCAGTCTCTCTCTCTCCTCTCTCTCTCTCTCTCTCTCTCTCTCTCTCTCTCTCTCTCTCTCTCTCGGCAGATTTGTTGTGGTATAATTTATATTCTTGGATTATTAAAATCTGTACTCCTTAACTTCAAACTTTGCTCCCAACTTAAGTGTACAGTTCAAAAAGATTTGACAAATGTGTGTAACGGTGTGACAAGCACAAATCAAGGCATCAAGCATTCCCGCCACCCTAAAGTGTGTCTTGGTGCCCTGCTGTCCCCTTGCTCACCACTGGTCCCTGATAGCTCCTGATCTGATTTCTGTCCTTGCAACTTGGTCATCTATAGGTGAGTAAAATCCCACACATTCATACATGTACCTGACTTCTTTCTGGTCTGCCCCTTCCTCCCTCCTTCTCCACGCCTTCTACTGGAGAGTGAACACTGGAGGGCTCTACCACTGAGCTACATCCTCAGCCCTTCTTATCCTGATGTTGGACCATCCAAAGGTGCCCTGGCTGGCCTGCAACTTCAACCCTCCTGCCTCAGCCTCTCAAGTAGCTGGGAATGAAAGTGTGAGCCCCCACTACTGCCTCAGGGTCCATACTTGTTATGTGTGCTGAATTTCCCTTAGTAGCGTCTGATTTCCAACTCCAGAGTCCTAAGGGAAATTCTTGCCATCACCTGAGGGAAGGAAAGTGTTGCAAAGAGGAGAACGGGCAGGGCCCATGTCTGAAGGGAATGGTGCACTGGCTCAGGAAGGAGGGCAAAGCCTGGGCAATGCTGCAAGATCATGTCTCAAAATTTCAAAATGACTGAAGGCATGATTCCATGGCAAGGTGCTTCCTGGCCCTGAATTCAATTCTCAATATCAGAAAATACATAGAAATTATTACTTCATGGTGGATCTGACAAACAGATTGCAGGCTCTTCTGCATAATGAGCAAAAAGTTGCAAAGAGTACATCCAACGGTAAATGAAAAACAGCACCATTGCCTGAAGATCACAGGAAGGTGTACTCAGGGAAGGTCCAGGCCAGCAGAAATAAAACTGTGGCATCAGGACAACAGGAAAGTAAAGGGCACCAACACAGATAAATCTGTGGGGTTTTAAAACAAGTGGGCCCCACCTAAGTGCCTCTCACTCAAGCTCTAGGGAGTGAGACAGCACTATTTGGTTTATCCAGGCCTAGGATTTCACTATGTGAAGAGGAAGATGCTTTCAAAGAAGGCACTACAGAAAAACATCAGACTTTCCCCTCACACAGAGTATAGAGAGCCTTTTCTGGTCCTCATTTCGGTCCATGAAGTTTATATTTGTAATCTCATGGGAATGTCAAGCTAATTCTAATCTACCACTTCCAGTACAACCCACAGCAAGAATAAAGACGCTAAAGCATGATTGTAATTTTTGGGAAGCCAAAGGCTCCTAAGCCCAGGCATGGTGATGGCTGTCTGAAATAAAGGCCTAGACCCAAGGCCAAACCCAGATTTTATTTACTCATTGAGAAAGGGATGGCTGGAGGCTGAGTGACTGTGAGAATGGCAGGAAGTAGCTGAGCGCTGTGAGCGGGGCTTGGTGAGGGGCCTGCATGCACCGCTGAGATCTGCAGAGAGAAGGATACGCAGAATGAGTCATCTGCATTACACAACTGAGACAGTGTCTAATGTTCTGGGCTTGGTGCTTCAGCTCTGACGTGTCGTCTCTCAAGCCCCAGGAAGTCATAGCCTCTATCTCAAGGTTGATCTCAGTGCACAGTGTAGAGCATTGCTCTTCCTCCCACCCTTGACCTGGTCACATGCATGAGCAGCAGATGGAGTTTCCAGGAACACAGGACTTCAGAGACTACCACCAGCACTTGGGCTAGACCTATATGCGCTGCTTAAAGCCAGCTGAAGGGATAAGGAAAAGTCCCAGCCAGCTCTGCACATAGCAATATATGGAACTAGCGTCAGGTGTGGCCAAACTGGAGACAATTGCTCTTCTTCAGGGAGTCACCCACGTGGTCCTCCACGACAGAGGTGGTAGTGCAGGTCTTGGGGTGATCAACACCTCCCAGGGTTCCATAAACCTCAAGGCTAAGGGGGGGAATCTTACCTCTGTTGTAAACCAGCCAGGACCATTATGACAGCTGGTGCACAAACCTGGCCAAGCCTGAGAAATTGAGCTAGACATGTGACAGGTACTTTGCAAGGGCTGGGAGGTATTGGGGGAAGTTTCCCTGGAGCTGAGAGAGCTGACCTGGTAACAAACAGTCTCATGCCCATGTAAAGGGCTAAGCTGGGCCTCTGACCCATTGTTTGTTTTCAGCACTGAGACTTGAACATGAGATCTTTTACACTGAACTAGATCTTAGCCCTGTTTATTTGTTTATTTAGTACTAATGGGAACCTAACTCAAGGCTTTAACCCCGACCTACATCTTCAGCACTTTTTAAATGTTTTTTGTATATTAACTTTTTTTTCATAATTTTATTGAGAAACAAATAGCAATGCAACTGTTTCAAATCAAATTGGTGGAATAGTTTCAATAATTAACACATTGCATACTGTCTTCCTAGTGGTTATTTGTTGTACCAGATGCAGACATGATATCCTATTTGCAAACACTATTAGGACAAATCCCTCTATTCATTGAATTAAGAGAATGTAGCTATATATCTATCCTAACCACTTTGAATACACAGATACAAAATTGTCATTCATCTGTATCCCCTGTTTTTGTTTAGTTCTGTCATTTAAATATTATAGGAGTGTGAACTCAGCAAAATATTCCAAAATAGTCCAGTAGCCCATAATAGTATTGGGTCTTCTGCTTGACTGGCAATGTCAGAAGTTGTTGACCTGAGTCCCCTCCAGCTCAACATAACAACGTGGCTTTACTTGTATATTAACTTTGAGAGGAGGGTCTGTCTAAGTCACTAAATTTCCCCCTGCTGGGTTTGAATTATATTCCTCTGCTTTAGCCTCCCACAGTTCAGGAATTACACACATGCACCAGCACACTTGTTTCCTCTGAGAGTCTTGAATTTAGCAATTTTTTTTTTTTTTATGGTACCAGGATCCAACTCAGGACCTTGCCCTTGCCATGTCTCCCTGCCCCTCAACATGTTTTTAGCTGAAAGCTGGTTTTCTCTCTTCTCTTTTATACATGCCCCCCCTTTTAAATTATTTTATTTTTTCAATACCCAAAAGTCAATAGCATTCCTCTACACAGACAACGAACACACTGAGGGAAATTATAGAAACAATACCTTTTACAATAGCACCAAGGAAAATGAAATACCTTGGAACTAATCTAACTAAAGAAGTCAAAGATCTTTTCAAGGAAAATTACAGTACTCTCAAAAAAGAGATCGTAGAGGATTTCAGAAAATGGAAAGATATTCCATACTCCTGGATAGGAAGAACCATCATTGTGAAGATGGCCATACTCCCAAAATTGCTGTACAGATTTAACGCAATCCCTATCAAACTACTACTAACATACCTCACAGAGGTAGAGAAATCATTCCTAAAATTTATCTGGAACCAGAAAAGACCTAGAATAGCAAAGGCAATCCTGAGCAATAAAGACAAGGCAGGAAGCTTAACAATTCCTGACTTGAAATTATACTACAAGGTTACTGTGATAAAACCAGCATGGTACTGGCAACAAAATAGACCTGAGGATCAGTGGAATAGATTAGAAGACACTGAAGACCCAACGAACACACTCAGTCACCTTATCTTTGACAAAGGAGCCAAACATACTCACTGGAAGAAAGATAGCCTCTTTAACAAATGGTGCTGGAAAAACTGGC
>NW_004524698.1:6950363-6954877 GCF_000260255.1 Octodon degus
TATACACTGTCATGGATGCCACAGGGCAGAGGCTAAGGTAGGCCAGGTGCCACCAGAGCAAAGGCACTTGGCAAGCCCAGGCCTTGGCACAGCCTCATATCCACAAAGTGCCCAGCGGTTGAGTCTTGATGAGGACAGACTTACTGGCTTGGTTTGGGGCCTTTTACATATTCCTTTTCTACTTCTTAAAATTATCCATACTTTGAAGGCATGATTAAAACCCTCTAGAGAAGGCTCTTAAAAACCCAGGATCTGAAAGATGAACCCAAACTCTTGATGAACATCTGTTGGTGCTCTAAGGGCTCTAGCCCAATGTAGAAAAGGTTTTAGGCCTCTCAGTTTTAAAGCCTTTGTAGATAATCCCTACTCCAGCAAAACTTCTTTTTTTTCCAGCAAAATTTGAAACCATTCTTAAGCTACATTATGACTGTGCCAACCAAAATCTCACTAAAAAAAAAAAAAATTACATTACATTAATACCATCAAAAACTATATCCCCCCCAAAAAAAATATTATCAAGTGACCTCTAGATTCCAGCCACAATATTACACATTAGAAAGGCAACAAAAGGACTATGTACATTAGTGGTAAAGTACTTGCCCAACAACTGTTAAGTGCTGTGTTCAATCCCCAGGACAAAAAAAGGGATCGACATGTCCTCACATTGTACTAAGTATGGTACAGAGACACCACACTCACATGATCAAAGAAATAAAGGCAGCACATTGGGATCAAGTATAGATGCCTCAAGTACTTCACAGTTTCTGCCCTTGAAGCCTATAGTTAACATGGCAAGATGGACCACATCTTTACAAACTTCCTTTCACACCTATAATAGTCAAAATTTCAAATATTTCTAAGAATCAACACCAAAGCCATCCTTTATTATAACATCTGCAAGTATACATTTATCCTAAGACACAGATGCTCCTGTTTGTTGGGTAGGTTAATTACCACCACCCAATGCTGCATGCTTGTCCTAGAAAAAAATTGCCACATACATCAGTTCTCTTGAGAAGGCCTCTGATACAGGAGGGAAGCAGCTTGTTTCTTCTGTAGCAAAGGATCCAGTCAGAGATTCTCAAACACAATCAGTGGCAGCTTCCAGCCCTCTGCCTGCAAAGAAACTGTTAGAACCATTATCTGCTCCCAGAAGCAGTCATTCAAATCATAAATGTACTTATATCTTCAGAAAACCATAGGTTCTCCACTACCAATCTGCCAGTAATTTCGGCTAGTTTTGGTGATTTCATCATTTGTATAAAGGGTTAATGCGAAACTAATGTAATGAGTTAATGTAAAACTAAATGTAAAAAATTACTTTGCTCAACTTTCTGTGGCTTCTTCCTTGTAAGACCACAAGGAGGCTCAATGTACCATTGATAAATCATCAATAGACTGAGAGCAGAATAGGCTTACAAAATAAATCAAAGTAAAGGTCAAAATGTTTCTAACTATACAAAAGCAACTAAAAAGTGTTGCTATGGTAATCAAGACCATTGTACACAGATGTACCTTAAACAAGAATTAGACAATGCCAGGTTTGCATTCTTTTATGTTTAAAATGCCACCAAAGGGAAAACTAAAGGGGACAACAAAGCCAGGAGGATGAACCGAAGCTCCCAGGAAAAAAATGTATGCTGAGTAATGGTCACACTGTCCATCAAGGTACTGTTCTATGTTAAATGACAAATTTGTTTGCCAAACAGGATACAGTTTTTACCTTTAATACCTCTGTACTTCTAAGGCTGTCTCGCCGTTTGTCCTCTCCTGCGTGAGTATGGTCAAGTTGTCCTGGGCCCGGTAATCAAGGCTCATAAAATTTAATAATCAGATTTTGATCTGGTTTCTGTGTTGAGAACCCATAACAATTTGATATCCTCTAAACCAATTTTGACAAGCAGCTGAAGCTTAGTTCTCCAAGACAAATCACTGTGCAGGTCAAGGCTTACCTCTTCCTGGGCTGGGCAGCTGCCAGCTCTAGCACTGCACTCCAGCACTGTCTCCAAACCTGGGGACACAGGGTAAGACTCCAGAGCAGGAAATGCAAGAGAGCGTCCACATCTACAAGTGTAGTAAGACCATTCTATTAGTACTGTCCCTTAGAGCCTTACAGAAGGGGCACTTTCGTCAATTACTAAATCTACAAACCCCAAATAACTTCCCTAGTGTTAAAATCTCTGCTTAATAGCGCATCTTCAAAGGCACAAGCCTGTTTTAATATGTCAAGACAATATAAATTATTTTTAAAATTACAAAAAAAAAAATTACACTGGGGCCAGGTAGATGGCTCAGTGGAATGGGGGCTTCCCTGGCAAGAGCAGGGACCTGAGTTCAATCCCCGGTTCTGCCCAAAATAAACAAATAAATAAATTACACTGATATGAAATGTCACCAAATAGGAATTCCACAATGGTTGCTGCATTGTATGCTGTCTTTCCACTAGTTATTCAGATTAACAGATTATAAAGTCAAGGCCTACATTCACAAATACTATGGTAATCAAATGAAATTGCCAGTATCTGACCAAACAGCTGGGTATTCTCAACCACCAGCAATCTCTATAGATACCAAAGCTTACCTGACCCAAGGCCAACACACTCCAACAGGCTTCGAGCAGAAGTTGGTGGGTGGCACCTCTGTACACAGGCCTCACAGGTGACTCAAGGCATCTGTAACACTAAGCTGCTGGCATCTTCTGCCACTCTGCAACCAGCATGAATGTAGAAAGGTTGTCACAGTTCAGACCAACTTAATGCTTAGCAACAACAGCATCTGGTGCACTGGGTGACTGCAGTCAGCCAGGAGCACTTTCCTCAGTTACTGCTTCTGACGGCACTTCCTGTGATTAGTGGGATCATCAGAGCAGTGAAAACACCTCATCACTGTCCAAAATCCTTTAACTGGAGACACGGACATTACCTGAGAACAAACTACAAGTGGAAGATGGAGCTCAGCATCAAGCTCCTGGGGTCTCGAGCCTCAGTACTACCTGTATGCCCTCAAAATGAAACCCAAAACCCACTGGACAGCTCATTTCTGCAAATGATTTAGTTCATACATGTATAATGTGTGTACAAGAACACATGTGGGGCTGGAGAGGTAGCTCAGTAGAGTAAGTGCTTGCCTGGCAAGCACAAGGGCCTGAGTTCACTCCAGGGTTGCAGGGAGGTGGAATACATTCATGTGCTCTGGCTGTACTGGGGACTGAACCCAGGGCCTCCTGCACCCCAGGCCTGCTCTTATATCACTTAACTACATCTGATCAAAAAAAAAAAAAAAAAAAAGCACAGCTAATGCGGTTCCATACTGACTGTAGCTTAAACAGCCATCCCCAGTTTCTACATCACTGCAAAGACAGCGGTGCGGACAAAAGCATGGCGGCTTAGGCAGAGCACAGCTGCCGGGTTCCATCACTGGCTTGCTGTGCCGCCTGCCCCACATGGCGTGGGAGGTGATTGAGACTGGGGGTGGTGGTGAGCGCCTGTGATCCCAGCTCTCAGCCCAGGGAGGCTGAAAGCAGGAGAATCAGAGTCTGATCTATGTAGTGAGACCCTGTACCAAAAGTACAAAAAACTTATGTAGCGTTTAAACTACAACTAAAATATCCACTTCATTACATCTCAGATAACTAAATTACAGCTAAGTCACGCTGTTAGGCTGCTGGAAATCGAACCCCAGGCCTCCACTGTGCAAAGAACACCTCTAACTCTGACCTACATCTGCATCCCCCAAAGTCACATATTAAACGCACCCGACTTCACGGTGGGATACTGTTCTCATCTCCAATATTCTGCACTGAGTCAATGTCTGAAAGATGAAGAAAGAACTCAAGAGTTGAATCTGGCAATAGCGTTCAACTACTCTGTTGAGGTTTTAGTACTGTAATCCGATCAAGTATAAATATCATCAGTTATCACTTTTTTTTTTTTTTTTTTTTTTTTTTGTGGAACCAGGGATTGAACTCAGGCCCTTGCACTTGCCAAGGAAGCGCTTATTCCACTGAGCCATCTCCCCAGCCCCCAGTTATCGCTTCTAATGGCACTTCCTATTACTCGTTATCATAACAGTCACGTGACTTCCTCGTGGTCCCATTACAATACGTCTACAGTAGCGCCTTTGCGTTATTCCCAGCTACAGGCAGGCGGTCCCCAACCTACCCAGTTTTTCAGGTTGGCGGACTCCTTGTGGAGGCTCTGGAAATAGGATGCCGCTTTCCACAAAGCCCAGACTCCCGCGGCTATGGCCCTGACGAAAATCGCGCGGTCCCTGAGGCTCAACTTGCAGCACTCTGCACTGTGTAGATTATAGTCTGTAAGGGTCGAGTCGCCGCGAAGGAAGACCCCAAGAGTCGGTCTCTCATGCAAAGAACAAAGGGAATTTTATTAACTGTGTGCACACAGGGCGGTCTGAACACGCAGGAACAGAGAGCGCCCGGAACTGACCGTGGGTGGTGGTTTTAAGCTAGAAGACAAAGGGAGGAGGGGTTTTGCAAGTGGGGTTACAGAAGCAGA
>NW_004524698.1:6955137-6956551 GCF_000260255.1 Octodon degus
ATCGAACCCAGGGAAGGTGATGTTTGCTCAAGCTGGGCCTGTGGTTTTACAGCCCAACTTAAGGTTTTAGGAATTTGGGCTACTGAACAATCCGGAGGGTGGTCTCTCTTGTTTAAATGATAATTTTCCAAATTATTCGGACCCTACAAGTCCTACCATAATCTGCAACACCGGCCTGACCCGACCCAGACCACCCCACCACCACCTTTTAACTAACTTTCTCCAAGGACACCTTTGTGAAGTAGAATAAATTTCTAGCCCTTCACTGCCCAGACCGCCACCCTGTAGCAACAAACACAGATAACCCTACCGTCATGATGAGTAATGCAAAACCTGGACACAGCAAGCTTCCCGAAATTCAAGTTTCCTGAAATTCAGCTCCTAGATTTAATCAGGAACCTTTGCTGGCTCCCCACAACTGTTTCAAAATTTGTCCGGGACCCCTCTGACCCCTGTGCACTGATACCCTTCATTGTTTCCTTACACTGTATCCACTTTCAGCCCCCTTCCTCTCTATTCTGACGGATCATGTTTCTCTCTGCCCCCATCCCCCCTTCCCCAGACTTCTCCGTAAACCCGCATATCTTATTTACAAATCAGAACTCCATCCCTGCTGATGGTTTCCTCCCAGTATGTAAACAAATTCAGGTTTCACCTATCATTTTTTTTCTTCTATTATTTTTTAAAATACTTAATTTTAGACTGACATGGTGGCCCACTCCTGTAATCCCAGCGTCCTGGGAAATAGGAGTAGGAGAATAGCAAGTTCAAGCCCAGCCATTCAAGGAGACCCAGTGTCAAAAACTAAAGAAGTGTTGAGGGAAGTGACAAAGCTCTGGGTTCAATTCCAGTGCAGTAAGGGCGAACCAAATATCTCAGTAGATTAAAGCGCCTGCAAGCAGGCGCAGGGACATGCTGTGCTGGTCCCACCCCTGGGGCGCACTGATGAGAGATCAATTGAGACTGGGGGTGTTGACCCAAGCCTATAATCCCAGCTCTTGGAAGGCTGTAAACAGGAGGATCTCTACAAGTCCAATCTAGTGATGAGAACCTGAACACCCTATAGACTCTTCCCTAAAAAACTTCCAATGCTATAATAGGGGGAGGTTCCCTGGTATAGAGTTTAATTTTGCCCAGCATGCTTGAGACTCTGGGTCCCATCATTATCTCTCTCACACACACATGCACACAGAGGAAAAAAAAAAAAAAACCCAGAAAAAAATTCATCTCTGTGTGCACATTTTGTACACAAACCCTATACCAAGGGAAAGCAGTTCATTTTGGCTCTAGAGAACTGGAAAGAGAACATTTCTTTTTCAAAATTTTATTGATAAACAGATAGCAATGAGACAGTTTCAAATCAAATCGGAAGTACAGTTTCAACAAATAATACACTGCATATATTCTTCTTAGT
>NW_004524698.1:6963886-6970104 GCF_000260255.1 Octodon degus
ATATATATATATATATTGTATTTTAGGGAAAGGTCTACATGGTGTTCTCCTACAGATCAAACTCATAGTGATCTGCCTATTTACAGTATTTACAGCCTCCCAAGACCTGGAATTACAGATGTGTGTGTCACCACACCCAGTCTCAATTGTCAGTCTCATCACACCTTGAGGGCAGGGCCAGCATGGCAGGCCCCTGATCAACCTCTGACCCCTACACCTGGTGCTTTAATCTGCGAAGCTATTTGGCCAGCCCTAAGAAGCAGGATTTTAATTGCTCTTCTACATTGAGCTCAAGGGGTCAAACACGAGGACCCTCAACTTGCCTGATGAAATGGTCTGGAGAAGACTCAGTGATAGAGCACTTGGCCAAGAAACACAAGGCCTGGGTTCAGTTCCCAGCACTAAGGAAAACTAAGAGGACATGAATGGTCAAAGTTCTGATGACCTTTCCCCAAATTCTCCTACAGGCAGCAGCGATACAGGAGAAGACTGCAGGGTTGAGCATGCCTGCAAGGACATTCTCTAGGCCCTGGTCAACCTGTCAGACCTTCAGAGCAGAGGGGTGACATCTTTGTCTTGTGTCTTAGAAAGATGCTTTTGTCTCCTACAGAGAATAGCATGAAGGAGTGGAAAATCTGTGTAAAAAACTGTGGTGTACGAGACAGGGAAACACAATATTCCAGAGTCTCAACTAAAGAGCTCAAAGGAAACTATACTGCCAGACATCTTGCAGTGAATTTTTCATAGTTCTGTTCCTCTCTTCTTTTCTCCTCTCCATTTTGTTGTTCTAATTAATTAAATTTCTTGGTACATTTGAGATATATATCATGATACATTCGCCATATGGTTTCATTTATTGTTGATTTAAGGTCCTGCTGAATTGCCCAAGTGATCTGGTCCTTACATCATCCTGCCTCAGCTAGCTGCACACCTTGAAACAAATTTAGCAGATTTCTGGTGGTAGAAAAAGACAGTGGAGAAGTGGCTGCGCTTGCCCATGTTGACCTCCAAGTCTGCCATGAGAGCAGCCACAGCACCTTGAAGGCAGCAGGCCACCCCCAGGAAGAGGATGGATTTTTTGTGTCCACATTAAATTGGAAATAGCCTAGTCCCATGACCCACATGAGCACACATAAAAACATGTAGAGGTCCCCACTAGGCCATGGATCTCAACAAATAATACTCCATCAAATAGTATTTCAAGCACAATTAGCTATTTAAAACAAATATGTATATTCAAGAGCCTCAGAACTGGCAGGTATTGCTAGAAAGATTCTTGCCTCATCTGGCCATCAATGGGACTGGAGCACCAACAGAGGCAGGTGGTCTTCATGTGAGAAAGGCTTCTCTTCCACTTGACAGGCCAGGCCAGGTGTCTTCACAATGCCTGTGAATGGGATGAGAAACACTGTGGTTTGCTCTTGGGAAGGATCAGGGCCATGAAAAACCCATCACTCCAGTGCATGGCAGGTGATCCTGGAATCCTTCAACCCCTCTCTCTGCTTTCTTCCTTCCAGGAGCATTTCCTAAACAGCTGCATGTGCTCATCCTGGGTTCCCCCCAAAAGCTTACAAGTCCCCACAGGTGACCATCTATGTACCAGAAACCAGAAAATCTGAGAATGTTGAAAACAGTAAACAAATAAGTTAGATACTCAGAGAATGCAGAGGTGACAAAGGACCCATCCTGAAGGGAAAGAACAGATTTGGACACTCAGAGAGGAAAAAGTACAATTCCAGCAGGACAAGAACCAAGGGGTACTGTAGCCCTGAGCAGTGAGGAATGGGTTGAACAGCAGGTGGCCCTTGACCTCCACACCTGGACCTGGCCCCCTGGGCCATAGGAGCTCTTGTCCTTGAAAAGTTCTTGTCAACACAAATAGTTAGAGTGGGATAATCCTGGAGCAGAAAAATGTCTAAAGGTCAGGGTGAGCTGGGCGTGGTTACACATGCCTTAGGGTTACACATGCCTTAGGTCCTAGCACTCCAGAGATCCAGTCAGGAGGATGTTTTTTAGTTCTAGGCCTACCTGGGCTCTTAGTGAGTTCAAGGCCAACATTGTCAACAAAGTAAGACCCTGTCTCAAAAACACAAGAGAAAGTGTTGGGTGTGGTGATGTGCACTTACAGTCCCAGACCTTGGGAGGCTGAGCCAGAATTCTTACAAATTTGAGTGCTAGCCCAGGCGGCACAGTGAGTTCAAGGCTACTATGGACTACATAGCAAAAAAAAGGCACAAGAAACTAAACTACCTGCAGGTCAGGGTGTAGACACCCTTGAGTAAAAACCTGGAGAAATGAGGGGCACCAGGACAGAGATGGGTGACTGCCTAAGTCTAGGACACAACACCAGGAGAGACAGCCAAGAAAGGGGGCCAGCAGAATGCCTTCCCGCCTTGGTATGGCCAGATGGCATTGTTGTAGGCAGCTGAATTAAATAGAAATATTATAGGCAGTCAGACAGGGCCAGGCCCTCAAGGAGACAAGATGGAAGACAAGGTGACTTTGCAACTTGGAAGAGACAGAGGCACCCCTGTGGGCCAGACCTTAACACAAAAGAGGAAACATACAGCTACATACTGCCCTAGGGATGGGCATCAGGGATTGATATCATAAATAAGTATCAATCTCCTTGAAAGAGCCCCAATCACCAACAGGAAGAGACCCTGTCCCATAGTCATGCCCTCTTGCTACATGACTCGCTTCCCCATTTGGTACTGGATTGAATCAATCTTACCTGAGTAATAGTGCTTGTAATCCCATCAGTTGACCATAGTTTTATCTCACCTCATGCCCACCTAAGCAAGTTCTCATGTCTGCTCCACCACCTTAGACCTGCCTCACCATGTGGTTTTCCTCTATAAAAGTCCCTGGAAACGACAGTTTCCTGGGAACAACCTGCTTGGACCCCCCTTCTGCCCCTTTCTCAGACAGGAGCTTTCTTTCTCTCAATAAATATATTCTGCTCATAACCTCTATTTGTTCCTAAAATTCATTCTTCTGTTTTAGAGAACACGAACTCATCTCAGTCACCTTTTAGGTTGGGAGATCATTTGTTCCCTATATCAGTGAGATACCTACTAGTGATGACATGCTGACAAGGCTCCTCACTGCTGGGAGGACTTCTTCCCTCCACTGAGTTATGGGATGGTGTGAGAGCCATCTATAGGGCTTGTTTCAGAGTTTTGAAAAAAGAGAATGCTCTTGTAACCTTTTTTGAAGTCTTTCTTATTGCTCTGGATGCTCTGCTCAGTGTACTAGCCATCTTTTGTAACTGCTTCAAAGGATTCTGGGTCATCTGTGTATGTGAGATTTTCCACATCTGCTTTACGAATGGTGTTGTTGGCTATGTGTCGGCACAGCATCTTCAGCGAGGTGTCCTTTGGAAGATCATCTGATGTCATCTGGAAACTAAGCAGCACGTTTGCCTGCAATGTTGGTGGCCCCACAAGCAAGGCAATAGCATTATGGCAATCTTCTGTCTCTCTTACATCCAGCACCTTCTTAAGCAGAGAAAAGGGCATTAGATGAATATGCTTAAGAGAAGCTGGGGGTCGAATATGGCCAGCTGAACTTCTAAAAGTGCCAATAACTTTGTGGTATTTTCTTGCTATCTCAAGGCAGTCATTGAAAAGAAGGAGAAGAGAGGAAAAGAGAGAAGAGGGGAGGGGAGGGGAAGAGAGGGGAAGAGAGGCTGTTGTAGGCAGCTGAATTAAATAGAAATATTATAGGCAGTCAAACAGGTCCAGGCCCTCAAAGAAACAAGATGGAACACAAGGTGACTTTGCAACTTGGAAGAGACAGATGCACCCCTGTGGGCCAGACCTTAACACAAAAGAGGAAACATACAGCTACATACTTCCCTAGGGATGGGCATCAGGGATTGATATTATAAATAAGTATCGATCACCTTGAAAGAGCCCAAATGAGTCACTAACCCAACCCCCAAAATGAAGAGACCCTGTCCTGTATTCATGCCTGCTTGCTACATGACTCGTTTCCCCATTTGGTACTGGATTGAATCAATTTTACCTGAGCAGTGGTTCTTGTAATCTCATTGGTTGACCATAGCTTTGTCCCACTCTAAGCGAGTTCCCATGTTCTCTACCACCTTAGACCCTCATCACTGCATGGTCTTCCTCTGTCAAAGACCCTGGAAGAGACAGCTTCCCAGGGATCACTCACTTGGGACTCCCCTCCTGTCCCTCTCTCTGGCAGGAACTTTCTTTCCCCTAATAAATATATTCTGCTCATAACTTCCGTCTGTTCCTAAAGTTCACTCTTCTGTTTTAGAGAACATGAACTCATCCAGGTACTTTTCAGGTTGGGCAATCATTTTTCACCTATATCATTTGAAGTTCATCCACACGATATAATTTTGTGTTCCCTGTGTCATTTGGAGGTTCCACGGAGATCACTGAATGGAGGTATGAGCTTGCTTTTCCTTCATAGATTCTAGATTGGGACTTGCTTAGGTAACAAATGTTGATGTCTTTGCCCATTGCTCATGATTGTTCATGCTTTGTCTCATACAGTTTTGTCTTATATAGTTCTGCCAAAATTGTTTAAAATTGCTTATGCTTTGTCTTTTATGTGATTTTGTTAAAATGTTACGTGTGTATATGTGTGTGTGTGTGTGTGTGTAACAGGGGATTGAACTCAGACCCTTGTGCTTGCCAGGGAAGGGCTTATTCCACTGAGCCATCTCCCCAGCCCGGTTTTGTTAAAATGCTGGTCAAAATTTTGTTGGCAAATCAAAGTTAAAACATGGAAATGTCATAAGGTTATGATATTTCTCTAATGGGACATTTTATGACTTTTTATTTGTATAAATTGCATTAGTGGGGCTGGTGAGATGGCTCAGTGGTCTAAAGCACCTACTTAGAACAAGCTTAGCAAAGCACAGGGACTGCGGTTCAATCCCCCAGCACCACATGCCAGCCAGCCCCGCCCCCTGGTGGGCTGAGCTGGCCACACACACACACACACACACACACACACACATAAAAAAAATAAAATAAAAAATTGCATTGGAACTAGTTACTAAATGTACTTATATTCCTTGCTTGACTTTAGACAATAGTGCTAGAGAGAGTAAAAGTTATAAAGCCTCCTAGTGGATTTTATATATATAGAAAATATGCATGCCTGTATATGAAACACTGGACTCCTTTTGCCAACTAAATGACATTAGGTCGGTAACTGTTCTTAAAGACTTGGAGATCAGGTTTCACTGGGATAGACTGGTTCTGATCCCCTTCTACATGCTAGAGGGAATGTCAGGCCTGCTCTGTTTGCTTCCTTCCTTTGACTTTACTCCTAATTTTCCCACCTCTTTGTACGTTCCTTTTTAGAGGCATGTAAAATTAGGAGAATGATACAGACTGTTCCAACTAAGTGAAGCTCTTAGAAAATGAGCCTTTGTTAATGCTAAAGACAGTGAAGTCATTTTAGACACATACCCCATCTCTGGTCAGATGAGACAAAGAAGAACTATGCCCGTCTAGGAGGACACATATAAAAGCCATGTCCCAGCTTAGTGTTCTGGGCAGGTCCCCTTTGGGAGGCTAAACCTGAGATACAGCAGAGAACTGACTTCTGGGTGACACCAGAAGGAGCTGTCTCCAAAAACAGCACACTTATGGGACCAAAACACATTTAGTGTGAGGGAGGATTTCCAACCTTTTCTCCTAGATCTAGATATCATTTAGATGTGGAAGAGATGAGTTGTAGACTTTAAAATCTTTACTGTAAAATGCTAAGTGATCTTGTTCAGGCTTTTAACTATCCCTTATAGAACTTGGACAAACAGTGGTTACTCTGCCAGCTAGTAAATGCTCTTAGAGCAGCTGCCACTCTTTGAAGCAGAGGAGGAGTTTCCTCAGCTGTTGTTTGGTGAATCTCCATTGTTATGGTTTGTGTCTAATTGTCCCCCCAAAGCCTCATGTACGTCATGGGGCAGATGCAGCTGGAGGAGCAGCTAGTGGCTTGAGGGGCAGGGCCAGAGGACCAGGGTGGGGCCTGAGGGGTGGGGCCAGAGAGGCATGAACCATTAAACTAGCTAGCCTGTGCTTTCTCAGAGATATGGAGAGAGTCATCCTGGACACAGCAGTGCCCAGCCTCTCCTCCAGTGTCTTGAAACCTCCAGTAACTGTGAGCTAAATAAACCTTTCCTTTCCTCATTTTGAGTGTCAGGTATTTGTCCCAGCAACAAGAGAAGA
>NW_004524698.1:6971719-6973522 GCF_000260255.1 Octodon degus
GCTCAGCCCACCAGGGGGCGGGGCTGGCTGGCATGTGGTGCTGGGGGATTGAACCGTGGTCCCTGTGCTTTGCTAAGCTTGTTCGAAGTAGGTGCTTTAGACCACTGAGCCATCTCACCAGCCCAATCTGGTCGGATCTTGTCTCCCATCTCTCTAAGAGCACCCACCTGCTCTGGAGTGGCCTACTTATGGGATGCCTTGAGCGGGAATCAATGAGAGGTAAGGTGGAGATGTCCAGAACTCTCTTGTTGCATTCCACATGGGAATTTCACAATCCAAGTCTCTTATTCCTTTAGAATGCATCATTACACACTAGAAGACGTTTGATTCATACACTCTGAAAAAGAGCTGTTTAATATTTTTCTGCACATGTGTGTGGCCTATGTGCCCTCTAGAGCCAAAATGGAGTGCAGAGGAAGTATCAATCATGATACTTTTTTATAACTAGAATGATACTGTAAAAGCAAAAATGATTAGATTTTATTTGCATTAAAAAAGTCATTGGTATCTAGTTTTGAAATGTAGACCTGAGCTGCAGGAGAACCAGGCAGTTCAAGTGCCTAAGGCAGTCACAATCTTAGAGCCTAAGGCTGCTCCTTCCTAACCTTTGGAGCCTAAGGACAAGACAGAGTTAAGCACAGCCTCACCCATCATTACAGAAAGTAAGGTTTCCCCTATTTGCCTTTCAGGCCTAGAGGGTGTGGACTAAAATAGCTGTAATCCAGGCCTCTACAAGGCTACACCCATCCTTAGCTGAATTTAGACAAGCACCTGAAGGAGGAGATCCTTTAAAGAAATAAATAGGCAATTTAGAACTTCCAGAGTTCATGTGCCTTTTTTTCTGTGACCTAAAACAGATGAAGTCAGATCTTCTGATCTTTAGATGACTCTGATAAGTACATTGAGATTTTCTTTTTTCTTTTTGGCTGAACCAGGGATTGGACTCAGGGCCTTGTGCTTGCCAGGGAAGCACTTATTCCACTGAGCCATCTCCCAAGTACATTGAGATCTTTACAGGACTTACTCAGACTTAGGAATGTTAATCTTAAACCAAGCCTTGACTTCTAACAAAAGGTAGCATTACAAGCTGCTATTACATTTTGAAATGACTATCATATTGTTAGAAAGAGCCAAGAGATAGACAACCAGTGGAACTACCTGTTCCTACTGGAGCCCAAATAGTCAGACCCTGCTGGCCTCATAGCCAGGCAGGAAACTAGAAAATACATTTTCTTTCAAGTGTGTATTCTTGAAGGTCTAAAAATAACTAGAACCAAGCTTTCTAGTTATTTTAAATTTTAGCTATTTTCCAGGAGAAAGATAAACACCCCTTTTATTTCTTAGAATGTTTAATAGAGAAACTGGTAAAGCATACTTCCCTAGATCCTAATTCAATACAGGGACAGATTATTCTTATGGATAAGTTCATTACTCAGTCAACTTCAGATATTAGAAAAGAGTTACAAAAGATAGCTTTTGCTCCAGACTTTCATTTGATACTGTAGTGAAAACTGCTACTTTAGTGTCCTATAATCAGAACTGGAATCCCAAAGACTGGGGAGAGAAAGCAAAGAGATCAAAAATGGCTGTCATTGTTGTAGCCTCAAAACAGACCCTAAGTCTGATTCTCTGGGCTCCAAGAAGAGCTCAGTGACAATGAGGTTCATCTGCTGATGAAGTTCATCTGCTACTGTTTTCAGAAGCCAGGCCAGCATAAGAGGTACTGCCCTAAGAGGCCCCACAAGGGCTGGGGAGATGGCTCAGTGGAATAAGTGCTTTCCTGGCAAATGCAAGGGCCTGAGT
>NW_004524698.1:6973692-6975414 GCF_000260255.1 Octodon degus
ATTTAGATGCCAATAGAATACCCATCTCTGACAGGACTGAACTGGAGAGGGGGGATACAGAGGAAGGACCATTTTGTATTTGTACATACAGAATAGTTAGGATAGATGTACAGCTGCTTTCACTCGGTTCAGTGAGAGGAAGGATTTGTAGTAGTAGAGTTTGGATAGGATGTTCTGGGTGCTTCTTGTGCTGTGGATGACTGCTGAGAAGAAAACAATGTGCACTGTATTAATTATTGAAAATGTCTTATTAATCAGCTTGGAAAAAAAAAAGGTCCCACAAGCCATGTCCTGACTGCCAAGGCAAAGACTAGAAGTGAGACTAGAAGTGAGTGTAAGCCCCAGAGCTCAGACTCAGCTTCTCAGATGGTCCATTAGGACGGAAGGGTGCTGGGCCTGCCTTCTCTCTCTGGCTGGACAGTCTCTACCTATCATCTCTACGGAGGACCCCTGAGTAATCATTACTAGAGAAAAAACCCAGCCTATTGCTGGACATTGGCTCTTTGTCCTTCTCCAACCCTGACTTTCCTTCCAGTCATCGTACCTTAATAGAAAGACTTCACAAGACATCTTGCTTTAGCTGTAACTAAAGGTACTACAATATATATTCAGGTTGCTTACTAATCAAAATGATGGGGGCTAGGGATATAGCTCAGTAGCACAAGGTCCTGCGTGGCAAGGACAAGGATCTGAGTTCAATCCCTGATACCTTAAAAAAAAAAAAAAAAAAAAAAATGATGCTGAGACTGATGTTTTACAAATGTAATATATATTGTTCATGTATAATACCTAAAAAGATATTTCACTAGTTAAAAGAGATTCCCCAAGTACAGATAAATCTTGTCAGCGTAAAAAAGGTGGGTTTTTTTTTGTATTTTAGGGAAGGGTCTACAGAGTATTCAGGGTCTCACTACTAGATCCTACTTGTAGTGATCCACCTGTTTAAAAGCCTCCCAAGAGCTGGGATTACAGGTGTGCGCCACCACACCCCATCTCAATTGCTGTCTCAGCGCACCCCAGGGGCAGGCCCAGCATGGCTGACCCAGGGATCGAACCCCTGACCCATGCACCTGCTTGCAAGTGCTTTAATCTGCTGAGCTATTTGGCTGGCCCTTGAAAAGTTTTAAAGACACTGGCTACAGTATCTAATAGCTTTGGGCCTATAGATAAAGCCAGGCCTTGTATTTGTGACATAAAACTCAGAGCCAAGTTGCAGCCGGTGAGGTTTTGGCGGTGTGGGAACGTGTGTAATCCGCCACCATCCGTTTTGGGGCACGATGATTGTGTACCCGCGGGGTGTCAGCATTCTTCTGCTGGCCAGCCAGCACCCAGGGAGGGAGGTCGGAATGGTTTCAACCTGTTTTTCCAGGTCTAGGGTCCGCTTCTGAGCGGGGAGAAGGGAGAGATTTGGGGTCTCGGAAACAGGGCCAGGAGGAGAAGGAGTCAAGTCTGAGAAGTGTAGCTTGTTTTCTAAATAGTTATCACTGTGCTTGTTGTGATTTTTAGGCCATTTAAGCCCATTGAAAGGCTTTTTGGGAGCCGGAAATATAGCACAGCGGCACAAGCGCTTGCCTGGTAAACGCAAGGTCTTCAGTTCGATTGTTGGCCAAAAAAAAAAAAAATTGAAAGGCTTTTTGAGCCTGAGATCTATGCAGGAATTTCCAGGTTCAGAGTGGGGAGACCTCACAGTAACTTTGAAGCGGCTGAAAATGAGTGGAAGGT
>NW_004524698.1:6975559-6977085 GCF_000260255.1 Octodon degus
TAAGGTGGTTATCACCAGGCTAAAACTGGACAAAGACCGCAAAAAGATCCTGGAACGGAAAGCCAAGTCTCGCCAAGTAGGAAAGGAAAAGGGCAAATACAAGGAAGAAACGATTGAGAAGATGCAGGAATAAAGTCCTCCTGTGTGTAACTTTTAATTAAAAATGCGAAAACGAAAAAAAAAAAAAAAACTCAGAGCCACAGCGTTAAAAGGGGAAATCCCTTAGCAGTGCCCGTTGCTTACAATGGGGGCCATATCCAAACCACTGAATGGGACATTTTAATCTGACTAAGTGATTTGTATTTTATGATGAGTATATAAGTCTGGTTCATTTCTAATGTAACTCAGGTTTTTTGTTGGGGGAGATAGAACGCTCCTGTTATATTTTCCCTTATTTGGGCAAGAAGTGCTGCAGCACCAATCCCTGCTTGCCTCAACATCTTCCTGTGGTCCTGGATCTCCACTACCAATCCACAACTAGTCCCACCCAACTGCTTCCACTATACAGCTATTTAGACCCTGCTCACTTCCTCAATAAACGAGACTTGACCAGAAAGCCTGTCTTGTCTCCATCTCTTGTGTCTCTTGCCCTGTCTTTTTCATCCCCGTTCCTCCTCCGGGTCATTACCCCACATCTCCACTCTCGGGCCCAGTCAAGTGGCACCCCACGTGGAGGCCTGGCACGGAGGATTTAACAAGGGAGCCGTTTGAGAGCCCGGGTACAAAGCAGATAGTGAAAGTAAATTCCGAGGCCAACGCCGCGCGAGTGCCTGCCGCGCCGCTCCAGCCAAGGTGAGTGAATGGCAGCCCCCTTCCCCTTCCCGGCATGGGTCAAGCATTAAGCGAGCATGAGCTCTTTGTGGAAAGCCTCAGTAAGGCACTTAAGACATGAGGGATTAAGATAAAGGAAAAGGAATTATTACAGTATTTTAAGTTTATTCATGAGGTCTGCCCGTGGTTCCCATTGGAGGACACGATCAATTCTAAAAGATAAAAATGAGTAGGTGATGCATTACAAGATTATTATGGAATTTTTGGTCCTGAAAAGGTCCCAATCACAGCATTTTCATACCGGGACTTGATTGATGAGATTCTTACGCAACGACATAGAGACCCTTTGGTCGGGGAAATGATTACCCACGGAGAAGCTGTCCTGGGTAACTCAAATAGGCCTACTCCGGCCCCTTCCAGGCTGGTTCAGACGTCTCCTCTCTCCACGGTGAGGAGGCAAATGAAATGTTAACTAAACCCCAAGATAACAAGCAGCTGCTGCCTTCCCCTTCTGAGCTTTTGCCGCCTCCTCTGCCCAAGGCTCCTCTCCTGACCCATTATAAATCTTCGTATCCCAACCTTACTACTTTACAAGAGGTCAATTGGGAAGACTTAGCCAAAGAGGCTTCCAAATACCGTCCTGACCCGTTGCAGCACCACTTGCTACAAAACCACCTCCTGATAATAATGAACTGTCCAAATTTGCTTCTAAATCTTCCAATGTGATTTTGGACCTGGAAAATCAACTGTTTGAG
>NW_004524698.1:6979175-6980720 GCF_000260255.1 Octodon degus
TGTCTCTTGCCCTGTCTTGTTCATCCCCGTTCCTCCTCCAGGTCAGTACCCCACGTCTCGAATCGCGGGCCGAGTCAGTTTTCATGTTGATAATAAATGCATGTATGATCTTTCTTAACTAAAGCTAGAGGGCCTTATAGCAGACTGTCAAATTCCATGAATAAAGGAGTCTAAAAGCCAGTTGGATTTACAATTATTCTTGGGGCGGGGGGGTTTGGTGGAACCAGGGATTGAACTCAGACCCTTGTGCTTGCCAGGGAAGCACTTATTCCACTGAGCCATCTCCCTGGCCCGGATTACAATTATTATTCCTTTAAAAAGTTTACAAATTTACCTGTTAGTTCAATTGTTCATGCTTTGATTGCACGTGCTCTCATTTCTCAAAAAATGTGTTCTTTCTTAGAAGATACCAAAACCCAGGTAACCATACAGGTAAAACCTATAATGAATATGCTTGATTACTTTTAGATTCCTTTTATTAGGATCCACCAGATTTTGTCTATAGAGACACAGTAAGGCCTTAACTGTCCACCTCATACAGCCCAGGTGAGCTGAGCCTTCTCCAGGGTTCCCTGCCTCATTACAAGGGAAGCTATTTTCACGCTCCTTGAACAGGACTGATTGCTCTGAAAAGATGCTTCCTCTGTCAGTCTAATCCTATGTCAGGAAGTCCACTACAGGGGAAGTTGCCATCACATTCCATGGGCAAGGCTGCCTGTAGGAGGCCTTAAAACCAAAAGTTGTAACTTGCTCAGGGGACCCCGGATATCTGACACAAGCTGAACAAGTTAGAAGAATTTGCAGGACTGAATTTGTCTCAGTTGAAGTGTTTTACAGTAGAAAGGATACAGAATGGAATTATAGATGGAAAATGAGAATAGTGATACTATCAGACTACAGGAACGAAGGCCAGTCAGGAAACAGGGAAAGTTACTGTTCCCTGGATCCAGACAATGAGAAGGGACATTTCAAGCAGAAATATCCAAAGCTGCTAGAGAAGGACAAAAGAAAGTGTTTATAATGGAGTCAGAGGAAGTTTCAGATTAAGGTGGTCATGGGTCTTCCCCTCTCAGACTGAGGGAACCCATGTTAACTGCCAATATAAGGAGAAAGCCTGTTAAACTTTTAACAGATGCTTATGCAGATTTGTCAATAGTTACCCAGCCAGTGGCCCACTTGCAAACTGAAGACTACTCAGTGTTTTCCCTAGGTCGGGCAACTCACGCGCCCCCTATTAATGGTAGAGTTGGTGAGATATAAAAGGCCATGAGACAATACCCAGTGGCCATGGAAGATAAGAAAGGGATTAAAGCCCAAATTTTAGAGATCTCTGCTAATGGACCTACAAAACATTGACTAATCTTTTTGTAACAAACTTAAAAAGGTTATTACCTTCCAGATCCTTCTGCTAATGTCTCAATAGCTGTTCAAAATGTAAGATATCCCAGGGCATGCTGAGAGGGTGACTGAGATGGGGCATGGTGGCACACGCCTATAGTCCCAGCGCTTGGGAGGCTGAAAACAGGAGGATCACTATGAGTCTGA
>NW_004524698.1:6980820-6985003 GCF_000260255.1 Octodon degus
CTGGCAGCTCTCATGCAGACCCAAGGAAAAGCTTGGCCTTGCCTAGCCACGCCAGCTATTCTGACAGCACTGAGGTTTCAGACTGTGAGAGACTCACGCTTTGTAATTCCCACTCGGGAGGTCTGGTATCACAGACTGAATGGCATTCAGCCTTCTTCCAAATGGACCCAGGACCTAGCCAGGGGCAGTCAGGGATGTATATGCTGCCTGTCCAAAGCTGTCCTCAAATAAATAGCACGTGACACTGTATGACTTTAAAGTGATTTACAATCACTATAATAATAATAATAATAATAATAATAATAATAATAATAGCTGATCATCAGGGAAAATTTTGATCAGGAGGCCAAGGCAGGTGGGTCACTGCAAGTTGGAATCCAGCCTGGGCTACCAAATGACTTCAAATCCAGCCTAAACTACATACTGAAACTGTCTCAAAAAATAAACCATTTGAAGGGCTTATCTGAAGGAACGCAAAATTTTTATAACTTACTATGTAAAGACTATAAACAAATGATACATTCCGCTGGCTAAAAGAAGAATGTGAACTAATAAAGTTAAACTGAGAATCTGGATGGGTTTTAGAGTGATGATTTATTTGTCCAAACTTCATAGCATTTTTCTTCTGTTATATTTATTAAGGAATACTTATAACATTGGTACAGATGTGAAATTGCTAAGGCAAGTGTGCATGTAAGAAAGACAGCCATGTAGGTGCTATATTTTAAAATATTAAAATATTAGATATTTAGATAGGATGCATAGGCTTTTTAGATTGTTTTCACTAGGAACGTGCATTTCTTTTATTTTCTTTAAGAGCAGAATATAGGGCCACGTGTACAGCTGAGTAGCACAAATGCCTGCCTGGCAAGCAAAATGTCCTGAGTTTGATTCCTAATCCAAAAAAAGGGGCAGGGGGCAACTCTCTTAGGTTCCCTTCTCTCTCTCCCTCGACAGAAGCTTTATTCCCTGAAGAAAAAAAAAAAAAAAACAAGAACAAAATATATTTTTTTGAGGAAAGAAAGCTTTTCTCTAGGAGACAGAAGGGTTCCGCAGTGGGTTGCTGAGGACACAGCATTTTCTAGGGATTCTATAAAGCAAAACCACAAGGTAAGATGAGAATAAGGGGGGGGGGGATCACATTTAGGGATGAAGTAGAGCAAAACTATGGTTAACCGATAAGATTACAAGCAGAATTGCTCAGGTAATATTGATGAAATGAGGATTAAATGCAGGAAGGAAGTCACATAGCAAGAGAACATGAAACAGAACAAAGGCTTTTCCTGGAGAGGGTGGGTCAGTGATTCTTCCTAGTTTTTCCAAAGTGCTTGATACCTATTTAGAATATCAAGGATCATAGCTAGCAGTTGGCTTGATTCTAGCTGGGATCTGGTTTGTTTTGCTTTAGCTTTGTATTAAGATGGGGTCTCACTGTGAAGTCCAGGCTGGCCTTGAACTCACAGCAACACTCCTCCTGTCTCAGCCTCCTCAGTGCTGGGATCACAGGCCTGTCTGCTGTCTGTCTGTTCTCTCTCTCTCTCTCTCTCTCTCTCTCTCTCTCTCTCTCTCTCTCTCTCCCCCCCCATCCTTAAATAAATTGTCTTGTTTTATCCAATAAAAAGAAAAACGAAAGCAAAACAGGAAAAGGCAGATGAGGGACAGATGAACACCCCCTGGTAAGGAGAGATCCATGTCAAGAACAATTGTGAACGGTCACAGAAACTTGTTAGGTTTTCAGCACAGCAGAGAGGCAGAAGAAAGGAGAGGCCCTCACTGTGGACAGGGAGAGGCCTGCAGGAAGATAGCGGGGATCCCCTGAGCTGCCACAAGGGGGAGCTGGGCTACATAGGCTTTTGCTAGGGGCAGAGTTTGGGTGGCCTCAGGGACACTTACAGGGCTGCTCTGCTCAGGGCTCCCCTCACATGCCCAGGAAAGTTAAAAGGAAGCTGCATTCAGGGCCAGGTGGGGATGAAGGGGTGATCACTGGGAGATGAGCTGTTGTTTTGGGCCTTCAGCCATGCTAGACCTCCATAACAGGTCAGCAAGTCATACTTGGGCCGGAACCTATCAAAAAATGTCATCCAGAGCCAGAAAGATAGCTCAGCGGCATAAATACCCACCTGAGAGAGAGTGCAAAGTCCTTAGTTCAATTCCCGGTGCAAACAAAAAAAGAAAGGTCACCCAGTGTCACAGAAGATGACAACTGTCGTGAGAATGTTTGGGAAAGAGAGAAAAAAACAAAATACTTTGCATAGGCCTAGAAAACAAAGTATAGGCCTTGCCAAGATATGGATCTCAAAGCACCCTTCTGTTGTCAGAACTTTAAAAATATGATTTGATTTTTAGGAAGGTAGTCAGATAGTAGCCATTAGTGAGCCTGAGGGACCAAGGGGCTGGGGAGGGGGGGTGAGAATCCAAAATATAGCTTGCTTTGTCAGTGAATTAAATGAACAGTTCCGGTTTCTGTCTAGAATGTATTTACCTTCCTTCCATTAGTTCTCTGGAGCCCAAAGTGACACCACAGAGCATAGTCACCTCCTTAGGTGACACATTGTCCACATTGCTTCTGATACCTGGCCACCTGGCATTCAAACTCCAGCAAAAGGCAGACAGCACTCCTGGTTGCCATAGCCCATAGCCTACGTACATATGTGTGGTATGGCTGACCCACGGAGATCTGGAAAAGAAGGGTCCTCTAAGGACCCTCTTGCTCTGGGACTGGACTCGGTTCCATTCAGAAGTTCCTTTTTGTAAGTTTCTTACTTAGAAGCTCCTGAGCAATCACTGACCATCCGAAGAGAAGAGGAAGACATTCTACGATTGCAAAGTAGCTTCTTTGTTTTTCTTCTTCTTTTCTTCATGGATGCAGAGACTGCCTATATAGCCCAGCCTGGCCAGGAACTCACAGCAATCCTCCTGCCTCAGCTTCCTGAGTGCTGGGATTACAGGCCTGTACCACCAGTCCTGGCTCCGAAGAAACTTCTAAATAAGCATCAGCATCATCAGCATCCCAGTTCCCTGGACCCCAACAGAAGCTCTGAGTGCAGTTGACCTTCTCACTGGCAGGCATAACTGCCTCTCTATCTGGTTGGCAATAAATTCTACCTAGGCTTCTGTGTGTATTGACTGAATTCTGTCAACAAGGACACAAAATTCTCTTTCCCCTTTGACATTAGTGACATCTACTCCTCACCTGTTGTCTTTCTTTCTTTCTTTTTTCTTTTTTTTTTTTTTTGGCAGAATCAGGGATTGAACTCAGACTCTTGCTCTTGCCAAGCAAGCACTTATTCTACTGAGTCATCTCCCTGGCCCTTCACCTGTTGTTTTATAAAAAATTACATGGGCCAGCAAGATAGCTCAACAGTCTAAAGCGCCTGCTTAGACAAGCTTAGGCAAACACAGGGACTGCAGTTCGACCCTCTGCACTACATGCCACGCCAGGGCAGGCTGAGCTGGCCACACACAAAAAGCAATTACAGCCCAGTGTATCTTTTTCCTTGTGTAAATATTAAACAGGCCTGGCCAACAATGGTAAAGTTGATTACAGTGAAGAGTCTTAGGGCTGGCCAGATAGCTCAGCAGACTAAAGTGCCTACTTAGACAGAGCACAGAGGCTTGTGTTCAATCCCTGGCGTGGCATCCCTGCACCCCCATGGGGTGCCCTGAGATGGCGACTGAGACTGTGTATAGTGGCACACGGCTGTAATCTCAGAGCTTGGGAGGCTGAAAAACAGGAGGATCACTACAAGTCCAATCTACGTAGTGAGATCCTGTAGACCCTGTACTAAATACATTTTTTTTCTTGAATATCTTCTTTGGTACGACATTACAGTGCACAACTGAAGCCCCAGTATGTCAGTTAAACATGGGGATGTGTAACCACATGAATAGAATGGAAACCAGCTTAATCTTGACCCCAATCCTTTTGGCAGCTAAGGTAAATACAGAACATAATTGGATCAGTTCTCTCAGCGCATTTTATCAGGTTTTTGAAGACACCACAGTAGTTTTAAAACAAAGTTTGCTGTGATCTATTAAAGAATTTTCAAATGAAATAACATGTTTAATAGTTATAATCTCTTTTTTTTTCAAATTGGTAGGACAGTTTCAATAATTAACACATTGCATACATTCTTCCTAGTGGTTAATTGCTGTATAAGATGCAGACTTGATGTCCTATTTA
>NW_004524698.1:6985103-6988029 GCF_000260255.1 Octodon degus
TTCATTAAGAGAATGTAACTATATATCTATCCTAACCACTTTGAATACACAGATACAAAATGGACATTCATCTGTATCCCCTTTTTTTGTTAAGTTCCATTACTTGAATATCATAGGTATGTAAACTCAGTAAAATATTCTAAAAGAGTCCAGTAGCCCATAATATTATTGGGTCTTCCGCTTGACTGGCAATGTCAGAAATTGTTGACCTGAGTCCCCTACAGCTCAACATAAGAGTTGTAATCTCTCTATAACAAATTTAAACATAATACATGAAGGATTGTACTTACAATCCCCATATTAAGAATTAATGTCTTATGCAAGATCAATCCATCTATTTCCTTACCACTGCAAATCAAATATGGTGTCTTCAGCTGCTTATAAAAAGGTCAAATACAAGAACAAAAAGCTTTTTTTGTGAATTACAGTCAGTAAAACAAAAGAAAAAAATTAACCTGAAATTCATGAATGGGGTTTAAATGTTACTAAAAATAAACATACATATGCTCTGAGCACTTTCAAAACTTTTTTTTTTTTTTTTTTTTTTTTTGCGGAACCGGGGATTGAACTCAGAACCTTGCGTTTGCCAGTCAAGCGCTTATCCTACTGAGCCATCTCCCCGGCCCCTTAAAACTTTTAAACCATAATTTAACCAGAATTTCTGTACCATCCAGAAGAAATTAGGTAAGATTCTAATGTTCTGGCAATCAACATATTAGGAAACAGCAGCTATTAAGTCTGAAACTTAGGAAATTAAACACATGAAACAAAAAGGTCTATATTTTAAAATGAGGGTCTTAGAATATGAAATGTTAAAAAGCTATGAGCATTTAAGACTTCCTTTGAAAATATTTAAACTTATAGTGAAGACAAAGTGAGCAGAATATGTAGTTACAAAACAAATGCAGTGATGAGTTACAGCAGAAAGAGGGAATGCATTCTATAATCCACAGGATCAGACAGGCAGTTCTAAGCAATCATCGGTAAATACTTAAGTGTTCTTCCTATCATGTTAATTGTAAAATTTAAGTGAGTTATAGCAGTTTCACTTGTACAATAGTTGACAAAACTAAATTATAAGAATGCTAAAATTAAAGTCTTTAATTGGGTAGAATTTACCTTATTCAGCTGAAAAAAACTATTTCCCCACCTTAGATTCAAAAGAATGACAACTGGCCTCCAATACTTCTCTAGTTCAGATGGAAGTTGTACTGTACATTTACTCATCGACTTTAGGGACTAGCACAAAGTAAATTCCTAAACCCAAGAATCCACTTAGAAAAAGTATTCTGGGAAAAAACAATTAATAAGATCTTCCTGTTAATGCAAAAACCCATTCATAAAATTGGCAAAATAACTTCTGAAAATTCCTTCAAATGTTTCAATTTCAAATTAAAGTACCTGAATATTTGAAGAATTTAGACAAGATATTTACCAGTTCACATTTCTTCTACCACACTTTGTGTTAAACAATAGGCCTAATGATTATTTTGTTACAGCACATACTTCAGAGCCTAGTCTTTTAAGAGTTCAATGACAATCCACTCCCTTTTAATGGATTTATCAATTATATGTAAGATAGAGCCAGAGCCAACTCAAACAGCAAGTTTCAGTATTCCAACTTCAAACACAGGAGATAATCAGAGGGGCAATGACACATAATTGCAATGTACTAAAGCAGTAGATGTCATTCTTCACCTAGATCATCAGCTGCCAATAACGTAGCGTGCACAATTTTGATGAAAGAGTCTACCCTAGGTTTAACGAACCTGCCACTGAGCTGGAAAAGGGTTGCACGTGCAATTCTTGCTAATGAATTTACTACTTTCATAAGGCAAATAAGAAGAGTTAGAACAGAACTTCTAGAACCATTTATCCTATGATGTTGTAAAATCAAAGTACTACTTTATTAAATGAGTTATTTTACACGATATGAACATCAACATAATTACAATTATAAAAAAAATTTATAATAAGGATGGACTGCTTTTCAGATTTCCAAATCAGAGTCAACTGTACATTTACACAGAATTGTCTTTGCCTGAAGCCCAAAAGGGAACAGCATAAAAATGAGTGTTTCTGCAGCCCCTTTATTTTTGCTGATCAACAGTTTGTTAGAAAAACAGCTGCAGGCTTGTTACCTAAGGTCTGAGAGAGTAGAAGAGTCAAAGGTGACACGAGTTCACCTGTAAACAATTTTGTGCTTGCACATCAGCCAGTTCTGAAGGAAGTGGGGTCTTAGGATGCTTGCTCTCAAAGTGCTGCTTGAAGGTCATAGGGTCTGGCATTTGTGTCCCGCAGACAGTGCAGGTGTATATTAAGGCAGCTTTGGCAGCAGCCTTTTGATGATGCCCTTGTTTCTTCTTTTGTCCAGTCTGGTTTTTTTGGCATTTTTCTGCTGAGACTGAATCTTCTGCTGCCCACGAGCCATATCCAGGCCGGGACAGTCTTGCGTCAGGGAGGCCGCACAGCGCAAGAGCAGGGAGTTCGCGGAGGAAGGGAGGGGTGTGCGCCCAGCACCACTTCGGCCTCCTTCACCTGTCAAGCAGGGGAAAGAGGACAGCCTTAAGCACAATAGCCTGCGCCTCGCACACCCTCTGCCACCGCTGCGCGCGCCCTCCACAACCTGAGCCTCCTAAATACATTTTTTTTTAAAGTCTTTTAGCTTATCTTGTAAAGCTATTGGGTATTATTGTTCTCTCTAGGTTTTTAGGTGCTTAGAAATGCTGAACACCATTTAAATTTATTTTGTTTCAGAATCAAATGATGGTTTTAATGCATTGAAACAAATTTGTACAGTTCATAATTGAACTAATCAAAAATGGATGGAGGGAAAAAAATGGATGGGGTGGGCAGGGAGATGGCTCAGTGGAATAAGTGCTTCCTTGGCAAGAGCAAGGACCTGAGTTCAATCCCCCATTCCACA
>NW_004524698.1:6989107-6992376 GCF_000260255.1 Octodon degus
TGTTTTGTTTTGTTTTGTTTTGTTTTGTTTTTGCTCTGAATGCCTTCAAGGCATGACTGGCTGGCTTGTGTTGTGGGGATCGAACCACAGCAACCTGAGCCTGACTGCTTTATTGAAGCAGCCACTTAAAGAACTGAGCTAAGGGGCAGGCCCCCTCATAGTGGTTCTGAATCAGTGCTTAACCTATTGTATGGTAAATGGTGACCTCTCTGTCCACTTCTTTCCATAGCAAGACACTTCACATATATTTATAAAAACAAGATGAGAAAGACAAAATACACTTCTAGAAGCATCTTAGCATCACTTCAGGTACTGGGTATGGGTATGGGTGGGAGTAAAATCAGGACGTTAGAAAGGAGACTCACCTGCCCATCAGGTCCAAGAAAAAGAAAATACAGTAGGACTACCTTAGAAAATCAGTAGACAAATATGTCACTCTAGATGACTTTCTGTAACAACTGCCTATAGTTTCTATGTTTCATAGTGTTGTAGGCAGCTGAGTTAGATAGAAATATTATAGGCAGTCAGACAGGGCTAGGCCCTCAAAGGAGATAGCACAAAAGACAAGGTACCTTGAAACTGTGAAAGAGATGGATGCTTCCACTTTAGGCCAGGCCTAAAGACCTAAAATCAAACAAATGCTTCCTTCCCTAAAGATAAGCACCCAGGATTGATCATCACCTTGAGGAAGCCAGGAAGAGTCACTAATCCAACCACTACTGGCTAACTACCAGATAAACTCCTGTTCTGTATTCATGCCCACTTGCTATATGACTCACTTCCCCATTTGGTCCTGGATTTAATCAATTTTACAAGAGCAATGGTGCTTGTAACCTTATTGGCTAACCATAGTTTTGTCTCACTTTATGCCCATTTAAGCAAATTCCCATGTTCTCTGATAGGTTCTGGCCCTAGTATGAATTGCTAAATTATTATGGTGGTCATCTAATATGGCTGATGCCCTTAAAACAACAGCTTATCTTACCAGAGACCATCTCCCTCTTCTTTTCTAACTCAGCCTAGGGTACAATTTCCTTTCACCTTTTCTGCCACCTCAGGGAAGGCCCCAGTCAGCTCCTCAGGTCTATCTAAACGTCCCCCTCAAACTCCACCACTGGCAAAAGGCCTTAAAAGCCTCAGCCTCCATTTTTTCCAATCCAGAGAGTTCCTTATCTTCCCCAAATTCTCTCCTTGTCCTCCAAGATAATAAACCCCCTTTCCCTTTTTCCTTCTGCCTGTTTCTCTGCTGGGACACCATTGAAAACCTATCATTCTCCACCTTAGACTCACCTCACCACATGGTTTTACTCTATAAAAAATCCCTGGGAGGGATAGCTTCCCAGGACAACCCGCTTGGGTCCCTCCTCTGTCCCTCTCTCAGACAAAAGCTTTCTTTCCCCCAACAATTATTCTACTCTTAACCTCTGTTGTTCCTAAAATTCATTCCTGGCTTTAGAGAACAGGAATTCCTCCCAGGTATCTTTCAGATTGGGAGTTTCATTCCCCTATATCATTTGGAGACCATCCACTGAGATCACAGGACAGAGGTAAGAGTTTGCTTTTGGTTCATAAATTCTGGGTTGGGACTCCTTTAGGTAACAAATTTTTGTGCTTCAAATTTTATGTCTTTGCTCACTGCTTATGATTGCTTATGCTTTGTCTCATATAGTTCTATTAGAATATAATAAATCAAAGTTAAAATATGCACAAGTTATAAGGTCATGATATTCCTTTAATGCCACATTTTATTACTATTTTTTTCTTGTATATGTTGCGTTTAAACTAGTTACTAAGGGTACTGGTATTCCTTGCAGGACTTTACACAATAATGCCAGGAAGAGTATTGTTAGCATATCTCCCACTGGCTTTTAATATAATCTTCTGTATTTTTTTTTAAATGTATTTGGTACAGGGCCTACAGAGTTTACAGGGTCTCACTGTGTAGATCAGACTCATGGTAATTCTCCTGTGTTTTCAGCCTCTCAAGCACTGGGATTACAGGCATGCACCACCATGCCCAGCCTCAATCACTGTCACAGCATGCCCCCTGGGGTGGCTCCAGCACAGCACACTAGGGATCAAACCCCAGTCCCTGCGCTGTTCCTAAGCAGACACTTTAATCCGCTGAGTTATCTGGCTGGCCCTCCATAAATGGGTCTTTTTAAATAGTTCATATTACATTTAGAAAATATATCTTTAAAATATTCATGCCTGTATAATAAAACACAAGACTCCTTTCACCAACTAAATGACATTAGGTCAGCGATTGTCCTTAAGACTTGGAGAACAGGTTTCACTGGGACAGGCTGGTTCTGATCCTCTGCAAGCTAGAGGAAATGTCAAGCCTGCCCTGCTTCAGTTTCCTTTGTCTGGCTTTACCCCTAATTTTTTCTACATCTTTGTACTTCCCTTTTTAGGGACAGGTAAAATTAGAGAAAAAAAAATTCTAGACTGCTCCAAGTAAGTAAAACCCATAGAAAATGAGCATTTGTTAACACCAGTGACAGGGAAGCCATTTTAGAGGAAAGACACATACCCCATCTCTGGGGCAGATAGACAATGGATCTCTGCCCATCCAGGGAATATGTATAAAAGCCATGTACTGGCTTAGTGTTCTGGGCAGTTCTCCTCTGGGAGACTAAACCTGAGACACAGTAGAGAGAAATGACTTCTTGGTAAGAACCAGAAGGAGCTATCCCCAAAAGCAGTGCACTTTTGAGACCAAAACACATTTAGCTTAAGGGAAGCTCTCTAACCTTGCTTCTTCTCTTAGGTCTAGTTATCATTTAGGCCTATAAAAAAAATACTTTGATATGGGCCAGGGACATAGCTTAGCAGTCTAAGAACATTCCTGGCAAGCATAAGGACCCAGGTTTGATCCCAGGTGCTACATGCCATACTGACCCTGTCCTTGGTGTACCATGCTGGTCACTGAAACCAGGCATGGTGGCATATGCCTGTAATCCCAGCACTGGATAGGCTGAAATAGGAGTCTCACTACAAACCAAAGCTGAGTAGCAACATCCTGTACCAAATAAATAAAAAAATTACAATAGTTTGTTAATAAATTGTAGACTTTAAAACCTTTGCTGTAGCCCTGGCGTGATTCCGTCCTGCGTGTCTGTTCTGTGGAGCAGTAGTCATTCACTTCCGTCCGCGTTCTCTCCCACCTAAGTGCGCGCCACCACTCCATGGAAGATTCGATGGATATGGACATGAGCCCCCTGAGGCCCCAGAATTATCTCTTCGGTTGTGAACTAAAGGCCGAC
>NW_004524698.1:6993607-7000932 GCF_000260255.1 Octodon degus
AACTTTGACAAACTGGTTACTCGGCCGGCTAAATACTCATAAAGCAGCTGCCACTCTTTAAAGCAGAGGACCAGCTTCCTTAACATCTCTGGTGAATCCCCCTTGAAGCCAATGGCTGATGGAATGTTGACCAGAGAGACAGTTGGATTCCTTTCTGGAGACTGATCTCTAGTTGTGTGGGCCAATAAACACTGAGAAGAACTGAGGGGTCATGTCTTGTGTTTTGATTATACATGCTCCAATTTCTCAGAAAATGTGTTCTTTCTTAGAAGATACCAAAACCCAAATAATCATTCAGGTAAAACCTACAACAAATATGCTAGGTTACTTTTAGATTCCTTTTACTGGGATCCACCAGGTCTTGTCTAGAGAAAGTAATATAGGGGAATGAAACTCCCAACCTGAAAAACACCTGGGATGAATATTTGTTCTCTAAAACTGAAGAATGAATTTTAGGAACAACAAAGGTTAAAAGCAGAATGTATTCATTGGGGGAAAGAAAGCTTCTGTCTGAGAGGACAGAAGGAGACCCAAGTGGGTTCCCTAGGAATGTCTTTTCCAGGGACTTTTATAGAGCAAAACCATGAGGTGAGGTGAGTCTAAGATAGAAAACGTGAAAACTCACACATGAGGTAGGACAAAACTATGGTCAACCAGTAAGACTACAAGTACAATTGCTCCTATAAAATTAATTAAATCAGGATCAAATGGGGAAGTAAGTCATGTAGTAAGTAGGCATGAATTCAGAGCAGGGGCTTTTCCTGTAGGGATTGGGTCAGTGACTCTTTCTGGCTTCTTCAAGGTGACTTGTACCTATTTAGCATATCAATCCCTGGTGCCCATCCCAGGGAAGCATGTGGCAGCATTTGTTTACTTTTGTCTTGAGGTCTGGCCCACAGTGTGAACCCCTGTCTCTCCCAAAGTTGTCAGGTTTTCTTGTCTCTTATATCATCTCCTTGAGGCCCTAGTCCTTTCAGACTGCCTATAATATTTCCATCTAACTCAGCCGCTTATAATAAAGAGGGTTATATGACACATAGTAAGGCTTTAACTAACTATATTCAGCAGGCCTTAAGTGCCACCATAGTTTGTCTTTCTCCCCTAAATAAAATTAATAAACCAGACCATCCTCCAAAATCAGTTGGCATTCGACAGTCTAAGAGAAGCAGATACTTATAAAATTGTGAAAACTAAGTGTTATGTGTGCATTCCTGATCTTTCTGTTCATGTTTCAATAGCTGTTCAAGATATTAAACAACAAATCAATAACATGTCAGACAAAATTTCCCTAGACCTTACCCTATGTTCTTTATTAAAAAGTCATTACTGTCTCCTTTTGGTGGAAATTGCTGTTGACTGTATTCATAGTGTCTCAGTTACTCATCTTTCGATGCTGGAACAAAATACCCAATACTTAAAATTAAAGAAGGAAAGGTTTATTTAGCTCATGGTTAGTGGAGGTTTCAGTCCATACTCAGCTGACTCTAAGACAGAGTGGCATGTGGCAGAAAGCAGCTATTCATTGTGGCAGAAAATAGCAAACAGCAAAGGAGGAAGCCACAGTAACTGCCTCTCTCAAAGCAGGCTGCACTGGGGTGGGGTGTAGAACTCACATAATGTCTATGTCCTTCTCTCACAGGATGAGGATGTCTACAAAATAAGAAACCTGGCTCCCTGCTGAGTCACTTAATTGAACTTCTATGGGGCCGGGGAGATGGCTCAGTAGAATAAGCGCTTGCCTGGCAAGTGCAAGGGCATGAGTTCAATCTCCGGTTCCGCCAAAAATACAAATAAAAATAAAATAAACTTCTAAACTTCTCAAGTTGACACAATGTATCAACCAATACACATAGTTATCCTGCTGGTATTATATTTTGACCATGTGTACTTAATTGTTTCTTTGGAGTGTCTCCTCCAGACTCAAAATTATACACCTACTCAAGATGAAAATGCCTGTTGTCTATTGAGGGCCTTACATAGACCCTCTCTAAAGATACTCTTTCTGAAGAGTATCTCTGACTACTGATAAACAACTACAACCCCCATGATTCCCTCACGCAGTTCTGGTTTATTTCTTCGGCGGGGGGGGGATGTTATAGGCGGCTGAGTTAGATAGAAATATTAGAGGCAGTCAGACAGAGCTGGGTCCTCAAAGGACACAGAATGGAAGGCAAGATACCTGGCAATTGTGGGGGAGACAAGCACCTCCTCTGTGAGCAGATCCTCAAGACAAAAGATTGAAGAAATGCAGCCACATTCCTCCCTAAGGACAGCCATGAGGGATTGATACTCTAACTAGTTATCAATCACCTTGTAAAAAGCCAGGAAGAGTCACTAAACCAACCCCTATAGGAAAGCCCCTGTCCTGTATTGCTACAGGATTCACTTCTCCATTTGGTCCTGATTTAATCAATTTTACCTGAGCAGTCGCAACTTACAATCTTATTGGTTGACCATAGTTTCGTCCCACCTCGTGCCCTCATGGCAAGTTCCCATGTTTCCTACCTTAGCCCTGCCTCACTTTATGGTTCGCAGTTTTGCTCTATAAACATCCCTAGGAAAGGCAGATTCCCAGGCAAACTTCTTGGGTCCCACTTCTGTCCCTCTTTCAGACAGAGCTTTCTTTCCACCCTGCTCTTAACCTCCATTATTCATAAAATTCATTCTTCAGTTTTAGAGAAAACAAACTCATCCCAGGTATATTTCAGGTTGTGAGTTTCATTCCTCTATATCACAGGGACCTTGGAGGACTCATTCTACCTTGTCCTTGATATCACTATGACCTTAAAGCTGTTCAAAAAAGTTAATATACTGGATGTTCAATCCCCCAGCCTGCCATGCCAGCCCTGCCCCTGGCAGGCTGAGATGGCAATTGAGACTGGACGTGGTGGAGCACTCCTGTAATCCCAGCTCTTGGGAGGCTGTAAACAGGTAGATCACTACTAGTCCGATCTAGTAGTGAGACCCTGAGCACCCTGTAGATCCTACCCTAAAATTTAAAAAAAAAAAAAAAAATTAATGTAGAAAGAAACAAAGAAGGTGAAGAACTAACTTTTGGGGCCACAGCAGAGACTCCCTCATTCCAGCACATGTGCTGGTGGAGTGCAGATGTGTTTTCATGCCCTTGTATTGACAGCAGACACACATGGGAGAGTATGTGGCATGACTGAGGTCAACCAAGCTAGGTGATGGGGTGACAAGGAGGCTGATCCACAGGCAAGGAGGCAGGCAGATAGACAGCAGACAGTGTGACCTTGTCAACCTGCAGGTGGAGTGAGAAGCTCCCTCATGACCCAGAGTAAAACAACAGGCAGGTGGGCCACAGGAGGGCTGTGGAGATGAGGGATGCACCCACGGATGTGTGGATAGGTGGACAGGTGGCAGGGCTAGGGGCTTCCCACCTGCAAGTGTCCAGTGAACTGGCTGTTCCTGTTAAAAGCCCATGGATTCTCTGCAGAAGGCCATTCCTACACTCCCATCCTGAACTTGGAGCCCAGGCCCCCGTCCAGGAAGGCTCCAAACTTGGCAGTACAAGGGGTCAAACCTGGATCTTTGCGCTTGCCAGGCAGGCGCTTAGACTGCTGAGCTCTCTCCTACCCAGGACATATCAAGGATTTATTTGTTTATTTATATGCATGTATTTATTGAAAGGTGTTTTAGAGGGTTTCTTGCTCTGTAATTCAGTGTGGTGAACTCACTATGTAGCTGGAAACTGTAGCCGATAATCCCCTATTCTCCTGCAGTGGGAGTAAGGAGATTTAGGAAGGTTTCTTGTTTTGTTTTGTTTTGTTTTTTTGTGAAAGTTAGATCCCAGCCCAAAGAATAGATATAACTAAAGGCTGTATCTGAGTCCTAAAAGATGATGGTATGTGTATCATATTTTGTTGTTGTTTTGTTTTCTTTTGTATTTAGGGAAGGGTCTACAGGGTGTTCAGGCTCTCAGTATTAAATCAGACTCATAGGCCCAAGTGCTGGGATTACAGGCATGTGCCACTATGCCCAGTCTCAATACACATAGCCACCTGAGCTTCCCCAAGAGCTGATTCTGGGGATTGAACTCAGGTACCTGTGCTCGCCAGGCAAGTGCTTATTCCACTGAGACATCTCCCAGGCCCTCTGGGGTGGTTCTTTGAACTCTGTCTCCTGCTGCTCTTCGAAGCGGTTCTGGGGCTCCACCTGGTGGCCGCTTTTATATGGTTTCGGTCTCCTACTTGGCAGTCGGAGGCAAGGGATGACAGAGACAGAGTCCTTAGGAGGTCTGCCAGCAAGGTATGACTGCAGTGGTGGTGCTTGAGCTGACATTGACTGGGCCTCCAGGGTTTTGTGCAAGGTGGTTGTCCTGGTGCTTCCTGGTCTGGACACATCCAGACAGGGGTGGATAGGCCAGCACTGGCTCCCTGTTTATTGGGCAGGCCTGGGGTGACAGCATGGCTCTGAACGGGAGGGGGGGGGGATGCTTTAGAAAATAAATACAAGAGAAGAAAGCTGAAGTCAAGTGGCCATCGTCCTGACTCCTGATGAAAGGAGTTGAAAAAAACAACAATAGGGACATTTAGACAAGGTTAGTATCAGGAGACACAAGACAGCCAGGTGATAATGACTGGAATAATCTCAGGCAGGATATTTTTCTCAGGACTGAAGTATTTCCAGCTTGGCTGCTCCCTACAGCTGCCCTCCTGTGACTGGGACCAACTAGAGGGAGGTTTGTGCAGCTGGGTGGCCTGCAGAAGGAGTGTGTGGCATGGTTAATTGTGGTTGTCTATCATCTTCCTTTTTGCTTTTTCTTCCCTAGGTAGCATGCTGGAGCCTTGTGAAGAGACTGCAGGCTGGTGTGGTTGCACTGGGAGGGGATGGAAGGGGAGGATTTCAGGGGTTGGATGCTGGCCCTAATGGGCACTCCTCCTCTCATCTCCCTCCTGGTTGGAGGTGCTGGTTGAGACCATTCTATTCTGTTGTCCTAAGTGTGAGAGAAGGAGCTCGAGGTTCAGGAGGGGTCCCTGGGGAGGCCCAGAGAGGGTATTCGGCCTCTGCCCCTAGCCCAAGTGCCAGGTCTGAACCTTTCTTAATTAGTGACTAAGCCTGAGTTAGGTTCTCAGTTTGGCAATGGGTGCTGGGAGCCCAGCTCTGGGTCCTAGTGAGCCCCAGTGGCCACAGAACCCGTTTGTACCCCATAGTCCATTTCCCTTAGGTCCTGGTGAGAGGGCTTCTGGAACCACAGGCAGAGTGTTGGGGGGAGGCACCGGACACTGGGTAGCTCTAGGAGGGCTTCAGGTCCCCCTCCCCCCACAGTTGACCAGCTGACCCTGGGTGCTTCATCCCTGTCAGTGTTGGCGTTGTCTAAGGGTCTGGGTTCCCTCCTGGCACCTTGCTTTGGAGGGCAAACATGGTTGGGGTACTGTCCAACTGCTTTGCACAGCAGATCTTTTGACAAAAGCTGGGCATTTTGTATCAATAGAGTTATGCTGCCATGCCTCTAATCTCTAGCACCCGACTCTACCCCTGAGCGCTCCCTGTCACAGGCATCGAGGGCAGTCTGAGAGTACCCTCCCACGTGACTCCATGCTACTCTGTGCTACATGTGTCAGGCATTCCTCTAGGATCATCACTGACAGCTCTCCCTGGGGGGTGTAGGTATGGCACTGGCAATCCTGAAAGCAGGCACCTCTGTGGACTGTCCTCACCAGGACCCCCCCCTAACCTGTGGGGACAGACATTAATGGTGAATGGGACCACTCTTATTCTGTTCAAGAGGGCCTCACTTCTGTACCCCACTCTTCAGTGGTGTGTGGAAGGCAGGGGTGTGGGATCCGGTCCAAACTTGCACCACCACGCCCAGCCTAGAGGCGTGAGGCAGGGGTCAGCTCTTTTGATGTGCTAGGAGCCCTGGCTCACTGTGCTGCGTGGGTGGGTCATGCCTGTGGTGGGGAGGGCCGCCCCACCACTGCACCACACATCCCCCCGGCACAGGAGTGCACCTTGGCTTTCTGTGGTGCTCCTGGAAAGCTCTGGGTCATCCATCAAGGTGCCTGAGGCCACACCTTCCTCATGATTCTCATGCAAACTCTACTGCCCTGACTCTGAAACGCTGCCTCCCACTCACTTGTAAGGCTGTCACCGCGCCTTCCTGCTTGTAGAGCATCGCAGGAGAGGTCAGTCCTCATCACTGCACAAAGATGCCCTTCAGGTTTTCTCAGGAAAGATGCTTGTAATATAAAAAAGAAACTGTCTTCGCTACTTACGGTTGTATTTGTGATCCACAATAATTAAGTTCAATGTGGAAAACTGGTACATATAAGTATCACATCTCAAACATTTTTACTTCCCTCTCCCCACCCCTATTCCCCCTTTCACTGATTTCTTTCCCACTTCCATAATATCTACCTTCATGTTTCCTGGAACTGGGGTTTCGATCACCGTGCTGGCTCTGCCCCTGGGGCACTCTGAGACAATGACTGAGACTGGGCGTGGCGGCACAGGCCTGTAAGTCCCGTGCTTGGGAGGCTGAAAACTAGAGAATCACTATGACTCGCTATGTAGTGACCCTATACTAAATGCATTAATAATAATAATAATAATAATAGAATAGAAACAGGGCCGGGGAGATAGCTCAGTGGAATAAGTACCTGCCTGGCAAGCACAAGGTGCTGAGTTTAATTCCCCAGTACCAATAATAATAATAATAATAATAATAATAATAATAATAATAACTGAAGGAAAAATGGAAAATTTTGTAAATGGGAAGGGGAAGAAAGATGGAAGGAAGGCTAAGGGGACAAAAAGAATAAAAATGTGTTATGTCCATGTATAAATTCCCCATGATGAATGTGATTATTATGCACTGGAAACATGTACTGATAAAAATAAATAATTTTTGGGCCAGCCAAATAGTTCAGCGGATTAAAGCGCCTGCATAGGCAGATGCAGGGGCCTGCTGTGCTGGCCCTGCCACCAGGGGCACACTGAGACTGCGACTGAGACTGGGCATGGTGGCGCCCTGTAATCCCAGCACTTAGGAGCTGTAAACAGGAGGATCCCTGCCAGTCTGATCTATGCAGTGAGACCCCTGTAGACTCTAAAATACAAATAAATAAATAAATAAATAAATAATTTTCAAAAGTGATAGAAGATTGCTGTTCTGGCTTATGGAGCTTGAAGTGCCCTTTGGAGAGTTACATGGAAGCTGAAATTATGGGCTAGCTGCTTGGGAGAGGTCCAAGGTGGAAGCAAAATCCATAAATCATCAATCCAGAATTCACAAGAATTGTACCATGAGATGAATGGGGAACAGGACATAACATTTTTTTTTTATTTATTTGAGAGAGAGA
>NW_004524698.1:7001117-7011495 GCF_000260255.1 Octodon degus
GCTTTAGACCACTGAGCCATCTCTCCAGCCCAGGACATAACATTTAAATAAGCTGTAACAAAGAAAAATGTGTAACTCAGGGGTAAATAGAAAAATGAACCAGCCACAGCATGCCAGAAAATAAAAATAAAACTCCCCAAGTGAAGATCATAACAGAAGATTCAAATAAAGCAGATACTAGAGAATAGTGTTTGGAGTTGATGGCAATTTTAAGTTCATCATAAAAGTTTGAAAGCCTGAAGTAACAGTACAGGAAGTAGGTTAAGGAGAAAATGAGCAATTGAAATATTTCTGGGGAAATGCATCTGTGTTATAAGCTGCAGAGACAGGCTGAGAGAAATGTGAGTTACTTGTCGACCAGCAATAGATTCTCTCCTCCACACATTTTGTATTTGATGTGTCAAGTGGTGTCCTCCAGAAGCTCTCTGAAACCACACCAGCTGGGCAAATCAACAAACAAACAGACCCTTTCACACTATTTATTTATTTTTGTCTTTTTGAGACAGAGCCTCACTATGCAGTTCAGACTGGCCTTGAGCTCTCTTTGTAGCTCAGGTTGGTCTCAAACTGGCAACCACCCTCCTATCTGAGCATCCCAAGTGCTGGGGTTGTTGTAACCCAAAAATCAAAAACCGGACTCACCTTAAAAGCGCTTTATTTAGCTGAGCTCAGCGGCGGCACGTACTCTGTCTCCAAGTATGTGCGCGCTTAGTCTAGGTGAGGCACAGTTTTTAAAGGGAAAAACCACAAGAGTAGGTGGAGGGCGGGGAATTTTACAAAGCTTATTTTGAGTTAGTCATTATCGAGGATTAACTCTTTGTTCCCATAGGCGAGGTCACATTTTGCAAACCCTACAGGAATATGTCCTTATTTGGCTTAGGCATTGTTTTTGTTCCAGAAGGACATCTGATGACAGTTTCACCCATTTTCAGACGTTCTGCTTGTTCCCGTAGGAAGGACACTTTAACTCATTCTGCAGAATATTGAGGAACATTTCTTACCTTCTTCGGAATGCTGAGAAACGCTTTCTTATTTGTACAAACAGTCACATTCTTCAGGGAAGGCATGGGTGGAGGCTTTACAGAACAAATCAAGGTTTTACAAAACAGAAGCTACAAAGCTTGTTACAAGATGGAGTTTAAGTTGTCAGCTCATACCAAATAGTCCTTGTTAATAAAGTTACAGTGGAAACATACAGAGTTACAAAACTGGAATCAATTGCACAGGTTATAGCAGGGTTACAGCACTTGGATGTACACACTGCACCCGCACTCTGAAAGTATACACTGAACACATACACACTGCACACACATTCTGCAAATATACACTGAGCACACTGCACATACTGTGCATATACTCTGTACACACGCTGCACACATACTCTGCACGTACACTTCAAACACACACACTAAACATACACTGTTTACATCCATGGCACACTCACACAGTGTAATATACTCACTGCTCATGCACACACAACACATACATGCATTTAACACACACAGCACACACATACACTTTATGTTTTAGTACTAGGTAACCAAGAAGGCTGTTAATTTTCAGGTTAATAATAAAGCAATGGGGCCAGGGAGTTAGCTCAGTAGAATAGGCACTTGCCTGGCAAACACAAGGCCCTGAGTTCAATCCCTCGTACTGCAAAACTAAATAAATAAAGTACTCAAGCAGTGTCCATGATACCATCTATGTCATCCATGAGCCCTCTGCTTTAGAGTTCACGTGTTGTAAGCATTGAGTATACTCTCTTTTAGGGACCCGTCAGTCAGTGTAACAAATAGGCCATCTTCAAATGGTAACAGCAAGACCCGAGACCAATCTGTTCCAAATTCGAATGACAATAACTTCTTATAATATGGCTATATCACTGCCAGTTTTACCATGTTTGCATATACACATTCCTTCAAAAACTATATACACCAGGAAAAAGAAAACTCGTATAAATTTTCTAACAGTAAATTTATTGAGACATCCTGAGGTTAATACAGGTGACCTCTGACCACTACTGTTATAAGAGGTGCTCAGAATGGTGGTCATTAGCTTCCAGAAATTTATTAGCACAGCAAACTGCTGAAGTGAGTATACATATTTTTGGATGACTCTTGTGTTTTTCTGTTATGCTTTATTTTTTCCTTTCCCAGTTTAATTAATGAGTGCTAAGAAAGTGCCTAAACTACAGTGCAAAACAAGCTAAGGAATAAACATCCAACTTATCATAATGGATTCATTTCTTTGTTCTTAGAGGTGCATAAAAAACTCTGAAATCACAGGCAAGAGGGAAAGTAAATGGAAAGGGTTTGAGACTACAGTTGCTGTGCCTTATTGATAAAGTCTATTGTGTAAAGATCTCTATTCAGTAGCTGGGGGCCAAGAGATCAACTAAAAAATATTCCTCCACGTGAAGGAACAGTCCTATACATGATAGTTGGAGATTTTGCTGAAAGAGCAAAGAAACTTCTATTAATTGGTAAACATAAAGCAATCCTGGGCTTGAGGAGATAGCTCAGTAGAATAAGTGCTTGCTTGACAAGCACAGGGTCTTGAGTTCAATCCCCAGAACAAAACAAAAACAAAAACAAACAAACAAAAAAAAATCAACCCTTAGGTTAATGTAGATATTTATTTGCCACTGACTTAAGTGACTTATTAACAATAAATGTTATCATGAAGATACAAAGTTGTAGTGATGGTTCCTTAATGAAACTAAAGTATGTCCAAGGAAGATATATCACGTAGTTGCTAAAATTTAAAGTATACAAAATACTTAGCAGGCAGGGTTCGATCTCCAGCGTGAAGTGCCGGCCCTGCCCCTGGGGCACACTGAGATGACTGACACTGGGGGTTGTGACTCCCACCTGTAATCCCAGTGCTTGGGAGGTTGAAAACAGGAGGATCACTATGAGTCTGATCTACATAGTGAGACCCTGTAGACACTATACTAAATACAGAAAAAAAAATACTTAGGATTACCTCTTTTTCTGTCAATGGGGATGTGCCATATAGGACCCCACACTGGTGTTTCTGTTATGGCAAGTTCAACGAGGAACACACTCACAGGAGAATGAATAAAAAGGAACAAAGAAGTTTCATTGAAGTCGGCCATCTGACAAGTCTGGCAAGTCTGGCAAATCTGGCAAGAAGCCAGGAATAATGTCAGCACCAGGTGGACTTTGAATGCATCTTAAATACCCTTTAGGTTTCGATGGTAATTGCATCCTCACTTTACTTCATTTTCTAGAATGTTACAGGTGTGTCATATAATTGTCACAAGGTTTACATTTCCCTGAAACTGTTGACCATCTGGCAGTCAGGTGACCACTGTGGCTTAATGTTTAGCCTCCTCAATTTGTTCCTACTTTTATGGTTTAATGATTAGCTATGAGGGGAGGGAGTGAGGAGTGAGTTCCCCTACACTTTAAATGGACTTAAGTAACTTGTTTTTAAAAATGAAATTAGAGAAAGAAAGTGGAGCCTCTTTTGCCCTATCATTCCCCCCTTCAAGAACATATTTTCCTTTCTTAGGACACATAGTTGTTCATATAGTGCTGGCCTACTTTCTGTGTCACATTCAGGGGACTCCTTCAGAACCATTCTTAGTTACTTGTCTCTCATTTCTGGGACAAAGTACCTGACACCCAAAATTAAAGAAGGAAAGTTTTATTTAGCTCACAGTTAGTGGAGGTTTCAGTGCATACTCAGCTGGTTCCAAGGCAGAGCAGCCCATGGAAGAAGGCAGCCATTCATGGCAGCAGAAAACAGCCAAGAGCAAAGGCAAAAGGAGTGCACAGTGGCAGCAGTGGCAGCTGTGGCAGCTGTGGCAGCTGTGGCAGCTGTGGCAGCAGTGGCAGAGGCAAACCCCTCCCCTGTGCTGCTATTGCCCCAGGGTGGGTGTAACACTCATACCCCTATCCCAGCAGTACTGAGACCCATAATCCCAGCCTTGGATCATTAATTAATCACAAACTCTAGAAGCCACCCAGTGACTTCATGAGGCTTTGCAAGGACACCTAGATACAAACCATAACAACCATCATTTTGTTCACGTTGCTTTGGATTCTATTGTTAACCCAGTTAATTAAACATGGTCTAATGGTGAAGCTCACTATGATAGTTATTATTGGCCCTGTGACCCCAGTAATAATGGAGGTTAGTCTCGGGTTCCACCTGTCTCATACCACCCTTGATTGCTATAGTGTGTTTTCTCTCTTTCTTTTGCCTCTCCATCCAACTTATCCAGTGTTTCTATGATAACTTCTGAGCTATTTGCATAGAAACAACATTCCTCTTTCAGGGCAGTGCAACCCCCCTCCCCCGCCCTTATTCCATGAAAAGCAGGTTGAGACTTCTACTGTAATACCACTACTGCCAGGGAATTAATTTGTTCATGTAATTGTCTGACCACATTTCGAACCCCTGCCACACTCTGTTCTCCACACAAAAATATTACTATTTCTATACTATGGGCCAATCTAATAAGCTTTTGGTAAACCATTTCCAAATGAGCTGTAGCACCAGCACTTAACCCAAGGGACCCTGCTGTGCTTATCCCAGCCAGTGTTGGTAAAGGTCTTGACTGTGTCTTTTGGTTAGGGAACAGATGCCAATGTCTCCGGGTCCTCTTCTATAGTTATCTGGGGAATGAGCATAACCCAAGAGGCAAGGGCCATGTTGCATGAATTTTATCTATAGTCAAAACACTTAAATAATCCATTAGCACAGCATAACCAGAATCCCTGAGGTGTCCTGTAAGTGGAGTTTGTGGGACAGTTTGGCTATAGGCAACTTGGTTGTGTCCTTCTCCCACACAAAACCCTCATCCATATCCAGTTTCTTTTCTTTCTTTCTATTTTTTTTTTTTTTTTTATTTTTTTTTTTTTTTGGTGGAACTAGGGATTGAACTCAGGTCCTTGTGCTTGCCAGGGAAGTACTTATTCTTCTGAGCCATCCTCCGGCCCCCTATATTCAGTTTCTACCATAAAAAATAGCAGTGGCTTTTCTTCCTCTGGAGTGCAGAATGTTTGACAGATGCACACATACACATATATGCATACAAATACATGCACACACACACACACACAAATCCATATGCACACATGCATGCATATGCACATGTACATGCTATGGCTTGTTACAGTTTGTGTCTAGGTGTCCCTCCAAAGCCTCATACTGTCTTGGGGCGGCTTCTGGAGTTTGTGACTGATTACTGTGGATGCGGGTGCTGCACCTGCCCTGGGGAGGTCATTTGCATTGCAGTGTAAGGTGGGACAAGAAGCTAGTTGCTTGGGCTGCTGCTACTCCTCCCCTCTCTCCTGCTCTTTCCCCCCATGAAAGGTTGTTCTCTGCCTTGAGCCGCTCTGCCTTGGAGCCAGCTGAATATGGACTGAAACCTCCAGTAACTATGAACTAAATAAATACCCTTCCTTCATTTGGCGTGTCAGGTATTTGTCCCAGCAATGAGAGAAGAGTAACTAAGATAGTACATAAATGTGCAATTATACCTATACACATGAAAACACACATAAAGAGGCAAATGTACACAAACATACATGTACACATGTACTACACATTCACACACATGCACATACACATACATATGCACGTGCATGCATGTAGAGACACACATATGCACATACTACACACACATTGCACATACATCCACTGCCATTACACACTGCACACACACACTGCACATACACTGGAAACAGACAGTTCACACACAGTGCACATATATATACTCCACACACTGCACACACATTACATATACAATGCACACACAAAGTGTACATATACATTGTGGACAATATACCTCACAAACTGCACATACACACCCTGAACATACACTGTAAGCACATGCTGTGCACGCACACACACCAGACACAATTCACACACACTGGACACACTGCAGATACACACACTGCACATGCACACACTTCAAGTACACTGCACGCACAGTGCACATACACACACTGCAAATGCGCACTATGCACACATTGCCTACACACAGTGCATATGCACACACTGCACACCATGCACATATGCACACAATTGCATATACACACTGCAATACACTGTTCAGACTTCACATATGGCAAACAAGCTGCACACACTGCAGATACCACATATACTGCATACACACAGGACACACACTGCACATGCATATGCTGCAGACAAAACACACACATTGCACAAATATGACAAGTACACATTGCACCCACATAATGCAAATATACTATGGAAACACAAACTATCCACACAATGTACATACACTATACAAAATGCACACACATTGTATATGCACTCTTCAGACACATGCTGCACAAATGGCACACACTGCACATGCACACGGTGCGCATATAATCCATGTACACACTGCATACACACACTCTGAAAATATACACTGAGCACACTGCACATACACTTTGCACACACACAGTGCACACATACCCTGCACACACACTTCAAACACATGCACTGAATATCCATACAAAGTTTACATATGCAGCACATTCACACAGTGCAATATACTCACTGCACATGCACACACAGCACATACACACATTTAACGTACACAGCACACACGTACACTGGATACACACACGCATATACACAGGCCCATGCAATACACATGCACAGACACATGCACATACACGTACACGCATACACAAACATATATACATGTGTCAATTCCTTTATTCCATCAGATTACACACCAGACTTCAGACAACATTGTACATACATCCAATTCACTATTGAAACTCTCAGGGTTTTGACAATGTTTTGAGTCGGCAATTTTCAGACCAACAGACAACTGCTAATTTAAAGGAAGGGTTCTGAGATGCCTGTGAACAAAAGGGGTCACTGTCCTATTCACTTATGTACTAGCTGGGACTTCCTTTTCTCAGTGACAGGACCCCCAAGGGGTTTCACATTCCCTCATAAGGTCACAGGCTTTCACTGATGGAAATCCTGTGGTCATACTTCCTGTTGAATTTTTAAGGCAGCCACAAGGTCTCTGATACCTCTGCAGAAGATAACTCCCAGGCCTCTTGGCCCTCCGGCCCCCATTCCTATCCCACCCCAAATGGCTTACTTTCTTCAGTGGAAAGAAGAGTCTTCAGTGGAAAGAGAATATTTTTAGACTCTTTAACAGGGTATGGGAGTGTGGGGAAGCACGACCAGTTCAAGGGTACTCCAGTGTGATTCAACTTCTGTTCCTCAAAACAAGCTCACAGAAAGGCCTGAAGGCATTAAAGGAGGAGCAGCCCTCTTGTCTTCTCAACAAATGGGACTTAACACAGGAAACAGAAAAAAGCAAACAAACAAGGGCTGGGGGATATATTTAGGGTTCAGTGCTTGCCTAGTGAGCATGGGGTCCTGGGTTTGATCCAGCACAACCGAAAAAGAAAAGGAGAGTGGGAGTTGGGGAGCACAAGACAAGGGAAGAGAAAACTTAGGGGTAAGATTGAAACATGATGTGCAGAGAAGGCTGCAATACAGGGTGGGAATGAACGCAGGCAAGCTGCTAACCAAGCCTGTCTTCTCTCAGCCTATCTGTCCATGCACCTCTCGCACTTGAGTAAGAACAGACCCAAAACCGTGCTGCCATGCAGGGTCTACACATTGGACTCAAGCTCAGAGAACAGGTAGGATGGTTTTCTGGTGTTCTGAGGGGGCAGAGATGTGGGATTCTGTAGGCCTGATGGACTGTCTCTTACAGGAAGTTGGGGAGGATGCGATGGCTAAAGGGCAGTGAGAAGACAAAAAGCTTCAATGTGGAGAGGGATGGAGGATGGACGGAAGTGGGGAGGAACCAGCTGGATTCTGTTTACAGTTGGCCCAGAGAGCTGCTGGTGGCAAAGGTATGCCACTGTTTCTTTGATTTCAAAGAGAATAAAAAAGTTTTTTAAAAAACATTAGAAAGGGGGCTAAAAAAAAAAAAAGAAAGAAAGGGGGCTGGTGAGATGGCTCAGTGATCTAAAGCACCTATTCAGAACAAGTTAAGCTAAGCAAAGCACAAGGACCGCGGTTCAATCCCCCAGCACCACATGCCAGCCAGCCCCGCCCCCTGGTGGGCTGAGCTGCCCCCCACACAAACATAAATAAATAAATAAAATTTTTTAAGAAATTAGAAAGGATAACAAATTTCACCAAACACAAAGACAGGAATTCAATGATAGTTGCCATATTGCATATTATTGTCTTCAAATTATTTGTTCAGATTACCAGATATAAGCATACAAAATTGGTTTTTAAAAAGTCACAAGAAATCAAAAAGGAGAAGAGAAAGAATTTAAGCATTAACTACTCCTTTCAATAAATAGTACATTTATCCAAGCTATCTTATATAGATGCATAAATATATCTTTTCCCCTTTCTTTTGTCCTTTTCCTCATTCCAATTATCTCTACCCTTTGAACAGATTCTTTCCTTTTCTATTGTACCTTTCAGATTTTATTTACTCGTTCAGGTTCTTATACTAGCAAGACAATATATTTACACATGTGAGTCTGCTTTATTTCACTTATGAGTATGGTCTCTAGTTGCATCCATTCACCTGTAAAAGTCTCAAGTTTATCTTTTTTATAGTTGAGCAATACTCCATTGTGTAAAAATGCCACTTTTAAAAAGTGTATTTAGTACAGGATCTCACTTTGCAGCTCAGACTCCTAGTGATCCTCCTGTTTTCAGATTCCCCAGCACTAGTATTATAGGCATGCACCACCACTCCTGGACTCAGTGGCTGGCTCAGCATATCTGGGGTGAGGCTGGCATGGCATGTGGTGCCAGGGATCAAACCCAGGTCCTTGTACTTGCCTAAGCAGGCACTTAGTCCACTGAGCTACCTTGCCAGCCCAAAATATCACATCTTTTTTATCCATTCCTCCACTGATGGGTATATGGCTTATTTCCAGGAAGTAACTATGACAAATTGTGCTGAAATAAATATAGGAGCACATATATTGCTGTGATATGATGTTTTCAGTTCTTCTAGAGTAATACCCATGAGGGGAATAGCTGGGTTGAATGAGATTTCCAATTCTAGCTTGTTGATGAATCTTCACACTGATTTCCATAGTGGGAATACTAGGTATTGGTCATCTTCTGAATTTCTATAGCCTTTGTAGTGATTTCAGCCTTTTCATCCTTTATTTCATGAATTTGAATTTCTTCTTTCCTTTTTTGATAAGGTTGGTTAGGGGTTTATCAATTTTATTTATTCTTTCAAAGAATGAACTCTTTGATTCATGATTTCTTTGGGTTTTTCTTGGGGTGTGTGTGTGTGTGTGTGGTGTGTGTGTGTGTGTGTGTTTGTCAACATTGCATTAATTTCTGCTCTGACTTTTATAATTTCCTGCCTTCTTTGGGCTTTGGGCTTGACTTGCTCTTCTTTTTCTAGAAGCTTGAGGTGCAGTATAATATTATTTGGACTCATTCTATTTTCCTGATGTGAGAATTTACCACTACAAATTACCCTCTTAAGATAGCTTTCATTGCATGTGTTAAGTTGTATCTGCACTTTGATTGCAAATATTGTTTAATTTCTTCTTTAATTTCATCTGTGACCAATTGATTGGTCAGGAGGGTTTTATTTAATTTCCATATGTCTATAAAGTTTTGCAGTTTCTTTTGTCAATAATTTGCAGTTTCACTGCACTATGGTCAGATAAAATGCATAGAAAAGTTGCAATTATTTTTCATTTACTTAAACATGTTCTATGTAGTAGCATATGATCTATTGTGGTGAATATTCTGTGTGCAGCTGAGAAAAATGTATCTTTTAATGCAGCTGGGTGGAACACTTTATAAACATCTACTGAGTCCATTTCTTTTTTTGTGTGTGTTAATGATGTGCAGATATTGTTTTATTTTAAAATATCAGATATTTTACTTTGTACTTTGTTTTATTTTTTGTAGTTCTTAACTTTATTTTTTTCCATAATTTTGTTGAGAAACAAACAGCAATGAGACAGTTTCTAATCAAATTAGTAGGACAGTTTCAATATGTAATAGGTTGCATACTGTTTTCCTAGTGGTTATTTGTTGTACAAGATGCAGACATGATATCCTCTTTTCAAACATTATTAGAACAAATCTCTCTATTCAATGAATTAAGAGAATATAGCTGTATATCTATCTTAACTATTTGGAAATACAAATACAAAATGTTCATTCATTTGTATCCCCTTTTTTGTTTAGTTTTGTCATTTAAATTTTATAGGTATGTGAATTCAGCAAAATACTCCAAAATACTCCAGTAGTCCATAATAGTATTGGGTTTTCCATATGACTGGCAATGTCAGCTGTTGACATGAGTCTTTTACTGCTCAGTATAATAATATGGCTTTACTTCTTATACTTCGTT
>NW_004524698.1:7018305-7019435 GCF_000260255.1 Octodon degus
TGTATTTGGTACAGGGTCTACAGGGTCTCGCTGCATAGATCGGACTGGTAGTCATTCTTCTGTTTTCAGCCTCCCACACCTTGGGATTACAAGTGCTACCATGCCCAATCTCAATTACCCTCTCAGCGCACCCAGCGGCAGGTTCGGTACTGCAGCCAGGGAGCGAACCCAGGCAGCTGTGCTCTGCTTATGCAGGTGCTTTTGTCTGCTGAGCTATCTGGCTGGCCCTTAAGTCCATTTCTTTACAAGTTTGTTCGGACTGGGTTGGTTTTTTTTTGTTTTGTTTTGTTTTGTTTTTCTGATTTGGCTAATGAAGCTATCTCCTTGTGACAATTGGGTATGAAAGTCCCCGCTATAATGGTATTATTGTTCATTTGATTTTTCATGTCTATTAAATTTGTATTATATAGTTGGGTGTTCCATTAGATCCATTAGGCAAGTCAGCAAAGAAATAACAGAGTTAAACCAAACTTGTAAAACCAAACTTTTCCCATACTTGGGAAATTTTCTGTTACTACTTCTGCAAATAATCTTTATGTCATTTGTGTCAACTCCAGCTATTTCACTGACACCTATTAATCTTCTATTGTTTTTCTTTGCATCATCTTGCAGTTGTTGAATTGTTATTTCTGGGTTCCTTGCTATTTTTTTCCTTGTTGTTTTTAAGAGGTCCTTCCTTTTACAATCGCTAACTATAATGCTGTCTTCAAGGTCTGAAAGTCTATGTTCAGTTTCATTCAGTCAGTTTTGCCAGCTTTCAATGGAATTCTTAATTTCCTGGATATCTGTTTGAATATTTCAGGCTCTAATTATTTCCTGTATTATAAATTAAATATTTCCATCTTTTTAATATATTTTTGATACAGGGTCTTGCTATGCAGTTCCAGCTGGCCTTGAGCCCACTTTGTAGCCCAGTATGGTCTTGAGCTCACAAGGATCCTCCTGTCTCAGTCTCCTAAGTGCTGAGATTATAGGTGTGCATCACACACCCAGCACTATCATTTTTCTATTCTCTTCTATTTTTTATCTATGCGTTCTTTAGATGAGCTAAGCAATTCTTTCATGATTGCTGTCATTTTGTTTTTTACCTGAGAGATTATTTCTGATCTGATTTCTTCTATAGCCTGATG
>NW_004524698.1:7020940-7035400 GCF_000260255.1 Octodon degus
TTTTTTTAAAGAGTGGCTCTGTCTTTCTACATTGCTAGCCCCAGTTATGTCATCCAGTTTTGTAGAATCTTTGCAGCATTTGATACTGACATTTTCTTTTTTGGTGCTGTGTTTGCTAGGCAACCACTGTATCTCTAAGCTATATCCCCAGCCCCTAATTCTTTATTTTTAAAGCTATCCCAATAGGTGTGTAATGAATTTTATTATGATTATTTTCATTTGTTTTATTTTATTTATTTATTTAGTGACATGGCCAAGGATCATGAGCTCTTTATTGCTGGGTGCCTCAGGTGCTCTTGGTGGCCAGGTGGGCTCCCTCTTTAGCACCACAAGCTTCTGGCCACACAGGATGGTGCTGGCTCTGTAGATGGCAGCCATGCACAGGTCTGGGTGGTACTTATTCTTTTGGATCATGTGGTGGATGCTGCTGAGGGTGGCTCTTGAGTTCTTGTTGATGGTGGTGCACACATAGGAGGTGGCTGGCTTCTGCTGTCAGGATCTCTGCTTCATGACCACCATGACCCCCTTGCCGACCCCCTTGCCTCTGGCCTCCGGCTCCACATACACTGTCTTGCAGTGAATCAGCCCATTGTAGCGAAAAGAGTTGCAGGCCTTCAGGTTATTGGGCTCTGGGTCTGCTTATTCCACTTGATTAGGAAGCTGGAGCAGTTCTGCACTACCATTCACTGCAGATGGGCAGACATAGCTGGGACTCCCCTCTCTGCTGAGGCCAGAGATGGAAAGATATTTTCATTTATCTAATATTAATAATGTTGAACATCTTTTTTTTTTTGGCAGAACCGGGGATTGAACTCAGATTGTTGCGTTTGCCAGTCAAACACTTATCCTACTGAGCCATCTCCCCGGCCCCTATGTACATCTTTTTGTGTGCTTATCAGATGTCTGTTCTTCAGTGAAATATCTTTTGCCCAATTTCTAATTGAACTGCTGTTAAATTTTCTGAGTGCTTTAAGTATTCTAGATATAAATTCTTTTTTCAAATGTCATTTGTGGGGCCGGGGAGATGGCTCAGTAGGGGCCAGGGAGATGGCTCAGTAGAATAAGCACTTCCCTGGCAAGCACGAGGGCCTGAGTTCAACCCCTGGTTCCGCAAAAAAAAAAAAAAATCAAATGTCATTTGCAAATAAGTTCTGTCATGTGGAGACCAAATCAGGGACATTTCCTGCTTAGGCAGACACAGGGGCCAGGGGTTTGATCCCCAGGCCTGCCATGCCGGCCTGGCCCCCTGGAGCTCACTGAGACAAGGATTGAGACTGGGTGTGGTGGCACTCACCTGTAATCCCAGCATTTGGGAGGCTGTAAACAAGCAGATCACTACGAGTCTGATATTCACAGTGAGACCCTGAGCACCCTGTACACCCTGTCCTAAATACAAAAAAAGGGGGGACTTTTGCATGCTAAGTACAGCTTTACCACTGAGTTACACCTGCAGCTCCTGTAGTTTATCTTTTCATCCTCTTAGCAGGGTCTCTCACTGAGCAAATGTTTTAATTTGAAACACAATTTATTGACATTTTTTCCTTAAAGATTGTGCTTCTGGTATCATGTATAAAAAAAACACTAAAACCCTAGGCTTAGACTATTTCCTCCTTTGTCTTCTTTCTAAAAGTTTTATATTTTTATATTTACTCTTAAGTTTATCTACCTGTCTCAAAATTTAAAATGACTGCAGCATAGAAGACCTTTAAAAATTAGATGGGGGGGGGGCTGGGGAGATAGCTCAGAGGCATAAGCACCTAGCTGGCAAGCACAGAGACCCCAGTTTAATCCCTGGCACCGGGCATGGTGGCACATGCCTGTAATCCCAGCACTGAAGAGGTGGAGACAGGAGAATTGCTTCGAGTTCCAGACTAGCCTGGGGGCTACAAAAGTGAGCACATGGCCAACCCAAACTGCACAGTGAGAACCTGTCTCAAATAAATAATTTTTTTTTCCTTTTTCTTCAGAGGCAGGCTGCTTCTCCAAACTTTCTCAAGCCTAGGCATAAACTGCAATCCTCACCTCTCCTCAGCCCAGATGAATGGACAGAATGTGGAGATGCTGCCACCAGGAGGTCAAAATCTAGTTTCATTTCCTCAGTGAAGAAAGGGAACAAGCCTGAACACACCTATTATTTCCTTACCTGTCTTCCCTTCACGGTTCCTTGCAATAAAAGACCCTAACACACCTCTATGGTCTGGGTGATGAGACCTCTCCCTGTCCACAGATCTCTGAAGAAAGCCTTTGTTCCTTCCACCAAAATAATCTGCTTCCTTTGATATGGTCTGCAAAGAGCAAACAAACCTGAGAGGCCCATTAACACTTCTCAATATGCTCACTGTTTTAGATATGCCTATTAACCGTCACCACTGCAGCCGCTTGTGCCCTAAGCAAAGTGAATCCAGGTGTGATAGCTCATTTCTGTCATACTGCATCAGCTACTTGGGAGGCTGAAGCAGGAGGAAGATTTCAAGGCTCCAAGTCAGCCTGGGCAAGTTCGATTCTCAAAATAAAAATTAATTAGTTTTTAAAAGGGCTAGGAAGGGGCCGGGGAGATGGCTCAGTAGAATAAGCACTTCCCTGGCAAGCACAAGGGCCTGAGTTCAATCCACGGTTCCGCCAAAAAAAAATAAAAAATAAAAGGGCTAAGAAATAGTTCTGTGTGAGGTGCACCCTTGGATTACATCCCCAGTAAGAGGATTGGGGGGGAGTGATTAGTGATTTCGATTTCTAAGTGTGTCCATTGGAACCTACGTTTGGCCAAACGGAGCACCATGCTAACTGGAAGTAAAATCACAGAAAAGTTAAATCGAAGTAAAAAAAATTCACCCATAATCCCGCAAACCCAAATGGCCCACCCAATTTAACTGGGATAGACCTGTTGTTTCCAAGGAAACCTCGGCTCCAGTCCCACCGTAGCGTCTGTGCCCCCACCAAGAAGCCCCGCCCATTACTCCGCCGCAGCCAATAACACCCGGGTTTTTGGAGGCGGGTTCCGCTTGGAGACGCGTTCTGATTGGATGCCTCTGGGGGGCGGAGCCAGGCCGGGGGCTGTACGCCGCCGAGCTCCATGTGGAGCACAAGCGGCTGCGCGCCAAGTTCGGGTTAGCTAGTAGCCGAGAGTCACGTGGCGGTTGCGGGTCGGCGGGGCCTGGCTCGTGTGGGACCCGAGGCGGCGTAGGACTGAGGTGTAGCCGGTACGTCTGAGGCTGTGTTCCGGTAGGTGGGTGACCTCAGGTCCGGGGACCTCGACGTCCCGGCGGCGTGGGCTCACGGGTGACCTCACTTTCCCGCCTCGCTGCCATGCTTGCCGTGCTTCTGGGCTGTCGGAATGACTGGTGGACGGTCACTGAGGACTGAGAGACTGAAGAGAGGCAGCGGCCGGTCGCAGCCCCTCAGTCTTGGGCACTTTGGGGTAATGAGTGCGGTGGCCGGTGGCTTTTGGCGTGTTTGGGTGCGAAGGCGTAAGTGGGCATAAGTAGCCGCTCTTTCCTGAAGGGTTTCTCTTTAAGCATTACGATTTGAGGGCTACCGCTCACCTTGCGCTGTCGTCCTCCCAGCTAGGCTGGTTAGCATTTCTCTCTACAGATAAGGAAGGCGAGGCAACGAGGGAAGAGCCAGTGGCAAGGGGAGAACCCCGAGGAGAATCCCATTAAAGCCTGCACTCATAATCTCTACTTATGTGGTCCCTGATGGCACTCTTAACCCCTACTTATGTGATTCCTGCTCGCTGTACCCTCTTTCTCCCCTTCTTTCTCCCTCAGATGGTCTGCAGTGCCATTCTCCTTATTCTAGGCAGCAGGGGCCTATTGTGTGAGGGGATTTTTGTTTTTGTTTTTAATATATTTGGTACAGGTTCTCACTACGCCACTCGGTGCTGGGATTATAGGTGTGTGCCACCACGCCCGGTCTTGGTGGCCAGTGTGGCATGTGGTGCCAGGGAGTGAACCCCAGTCCCTATGCTTGCATGAGTAGTCACCTAGTCCGCTGAGCTATCTCACCTGCCCTCTTTGAGGTTTTGAAAGTTAAGTAACCAGTTGGTAAGTTGAGGCCAGAAAAAATCGTGTGCCTTCAGTTAGGAAGTTACTGGACTGGAAACACTCCTTTAGAGTCCTAGAGAATCAAATTTCTTACCTGAGAGAACAAACAAATGGTTAATTGTGCTATTTTCTAATACGGTGAGTGAGGAAAAAGCTTTGGAACTAAAGATAAACCAGAGTTCAAAATCTGACTCTCATTGGTACATAACCTTGACATGTTAGCTCTCTGACCCTCAGGTCTTCCTCCATAAAGAAGAGAACTGAAGGTCCATGTGTGACAGGTGTTCAACAGGTATTCTGTTGGCAGACCCCTGACAGGATCCACTTGTATGGCATTTTAGGGGGCCTGGGGAGGCTGGTGACTGGTGAGTGACTTTACTGACATCTCTCCCTGGAGTTGTGAGGATTGTGGAACACGTGAGTGATAGTGCTTGTATACAATAGCAACACTAGGGCCCGGGAGATAGCTCAATGGCATAAGTCCCTGCCTGGCAAGCGTTAAGTCCTAAATTCAATCCCTGGTACAAAAAAAAAAAAAAAAAACACAGAATAGCAACACTGCAGTGGCAAGGTTGCTACAGTGAGCTCTGTTGGGCTGGACTGCTCAGTGGGTATCACTGGTAAACCGAAAGCGACCCTACGATCCCTAGTTTATAACACCTGCTCCATGATAGCAGAGAATGAAACTAGGGCCTTCCTACTGAGATACATCCACTTCGCCTAAATTGTTCTTACCCCTAAATCTTACGTATTTGGTTCCTTTTCACTCTTCAAATTTCAACTCAGGTGATTTCCATGGCCCAATCCAAAGTAGCCCCTACCCATTTATTGTCCTAATAGTCAGCATCACTTAGTGGCAAGAACTGTACCCTAAAAAATGGTTAGAAGGGCCGGGGAGATAGCTCCTACTTAGGCAAGTGCAGGGAATGGGGTTAAATCTCCACACCATATGCTGGGCTGGCCCCGCCCCCAGGCGTGCTGAGCCAGCCAGTGAGACCAGGTGTGATGGCACATACCTATAATCCCAGTGCTGGGGAAGCTGAAAATGGGGATCACTACAAGTTTGAGCTGCTTAGTGAGACCCTGTACCAAATAAATAAATGAAGGTTAGAATGGTGATTTTTATCTTGTGTATAATTTACTACAATCTAAAAGTAAAATAGCACAGTATGTTTTTTGGCCAACCTCTAGATCTTAAAAGATGATGAGTTTTTCTTCCCTAAATACTGTATTAGATAAAAATGAGTATTCTCTCTGCATCTTAAAAAGTAGTCTCGGGCTGGTGAGATGGCTCAGTGGTCTAAAGCACCTACTTAGAATAAGCTTAGCAAAGCCCAGGGACCACGGTTCAATCCCCAGCACCACATGCCAGCCAGCCCGCCCCCCTGGTGGGCTGAGCTGGTCACACACACAAATAAATTAAAAAAAAAAATTGAAAAAAAAAAAAGTAGTCTCAGGATCTTTTACTATAAGAATGTTCTAGTGTATAATAGTTAACTGAAATAAAACAACTCAGGACCTCACTGAGCTACATTGCCAGACTTTTTTTAGGTAGGGTCCCATTAAGTTGCCGGGGCTGAACAAGAACTTGGTTGTTTTGTTTTGTTTTTTAATTTTATTGAGAAACAAATATCAATGAGACAGTTTCAAAGCTGATTAATAGGAGTTTCAATAATCAATACATTGTATATTATTATCTTCTTAGTGGGTATCCGTAATACAAGAAGCAGACAGGATATCCTGTCCAAACACTATTAGTACACCTCTTTCTTCTCATTGAATTAAGCAAAAGTAGCTGTATATCTATCCTATTTTGTATATACAAATACAAAATGTTCTTTCCTTTGTATCCTCTTTTTTTTGTTTAGTCCTGTCAGAGGTGGGTATTCTATTGGCATCTAAATACTATACGTGCTTCAGTTCAGCAAAACAATCCAACATAGTCCAGCAGTCTATAATAGTAGTGGGTTATCCTCAGAAGTTATTTACTTGAGCCTTCTACAGCTCATCATATTAATATAGCTTTACTTTATATACCTCATTTTTATACTTTTCTGCTGGATGGTTAAGACCAAGATAAAGCAAGACCTATATAACGAGAAATGTAGCTTTTGTATCTGATAAAGTCAGTCAAGTACCCTCAGGATTTGTCCTGTAGCCCACACTTTGTAGATCCTTTGTCAGTGTCAGCCATGAGGATGAGTCACAGCCATTGCTTGACCAATTTGCTCTCAGTGAAAGCCTGAGAGAGTGTTTTCTCTCCATGTGACTCTCCTTAGGCACACTATACATCATCGATCACATTCCTCTGTGACTCCATAATCTCCTTGATCAGAAAATTTGGGGCACAACTGAGTTACATGATGTGACAGTACAAGTTCAACTATGTCCTGGGTCTTCATTAACCTTGAAAGGCTAGGGCCAAAATGTTGGCTGACCTTGCAGCCCTTCCTTTTCTCCAATTTTTGATCTGTTAACTTAGGTCATTAATCCTCCAGAAGAGAAATGTATTATTAACCTGCAGTATATGCAGTTTGGCTTACCCTATCTGTTTAAGTATCAAACATCTAAGGCATATCATGGAACAGGTATTTTCCATCAGATATTGATATGTTGAACTTTAAGTCCTTACAGAATATGAAGGAAAAATAATTTTTAAAAAACTAGAAATAGGCATTTACATATTTTTACAAAGAAATTTAGAAATCTAACCATATACAGAATTGTAGCAGGATAGACCTGTGACTTTTTTTTCTTTTTCTTGTGTCTTTTTTTCATTTATTACCCTTTTTTTAAAGAAAAAAAAAAAACTTGTACTTAGGAGACAGTATGGTAATAATTGGTATGTCATAACAAGAAGTACATATTTAAAAGACCAGAATGACAGGCATTCCAAGTATGTTCCTTCTATTGCATATTGCTATCTTCAGTGCAGTTCCTTGGTTCACAGATATCAGCATATATAGTTAGTCAGAGTGAGAATCCTACCAGTTAACTGCTAGTTTCAAAAACTTGCTGATGTTTCTCAGGATCATTGCCCTACCCATCTCGTGCGTATAAATGTATGGCTTTGCCCCTGTCATGAACAAGAATTTGTGATCCTCCTGTTTCAACCATCCACAGTGCTGGGATTATAGCTATGGATCATCACACCTGGCTGAGACAATCTTGAACTCTTTGAATAAATCAAACTTTTTAATGGAAAAAGTTTATTGAGGACTTGGGAAGATTATAGATTTAATTGATAAGGCTATGTACTACTACTGATAAGAGTAAAGTAATATTTGAGGGGCTGTGAGTGATACTTGATCTTACATGGTAATAGGAACAAGGTAGGAAACCAGGAACAGACTGCTAGAGTGAAAAGCCAAGACATGGCTACCCTGGCAGCTCTCACCAAGAGGTTGAGAGACGATTGCAGCTCAGAATTACTGTCATGGAAGCCAAGTGTGGTGATGAACACCTGAGGAGGCACCCCTTTTTCCATGGTGTAAATTGCTAGGCAAACAAAAACATTGAATAAACATTGCATGTAGTCCCAGCAGTGTGGGAAGCTGAGACAGGGAGATCACAAATTTGAGCCCAGCCTGAGTAATTTAACAACTGAGATACTGGTTCAAAATTTTTAAAAGGGCTAAAGATGTAGCTCAGTGAGTACTCCCTGGGTTCAATCTCTAGTATTAAGGGAAAAATTATTGGATCAGAAAAGGGTAATGTGTGGGCAAAGAGCAACACATTGTGCTCAGGCAAAATCAGGGAATGGGTCCGTGTCAAGACCTGCCCCGCTTCCAAGGAGAGCTGAATTCCATGCCTTTTGTCAACTGACTCAAGATTCGACCCTCTGGTGAAGAGGTTGCCAAATCGACTTTAGTTCTTTGGTGATATGTAAATATCCCCTTTGTGTTTCTGGCCACTTTTGAATCCTTTTTTAACCTTCAATAGTTAATATTTAAGAGAAGTTTTGCTCTTTAGGAGTCTAGAACCAAAGGGCCTCATTTGGCTCTGAGGCAAGTTTGTGTTTTCCACTGGTTGGGGTTGCACTGGCAGTGCCTGAGTACAAGCTCAGTGAGGAACAGCTATGGGGCCTGGTGCCAATCCGGGCAGATGTGGCCTCTGCATAGTGCTGTTGCTATGGCCACAGAAACATTCTGTGCCATTTGAGTTCAAGTGCTTAGACTGTCACTTTGTGTTTTGCAGGTGTCATACTTGTTATAATGACTACTTTGAAAGCCCTAATTAGGAATTTCCTAGTTAAAGATGGTTGCTAGTTCCTTATTTGAGCTCTGCCAGAGAAAGGATTATTGTGGTTTTGTACTACTTAAGCTATCTCTTTTTTTTTTTTTTTTTTTTTTTTTTTTTTGAGAAAGGGTATCACTATGTAGTTCATGCTGGCCTTAAACTCACTGTGGGGCCCAGGTTGGTCTTGATCTTTAACTTTCACACTGGGGAAAATGCCACTGATCACAAAAATTCCAGTTTTATTTTTGAAACTAGGATTCACTATGCAGTTAAGGCTGGCCTTGAACTCTCAATGGTCCTCCTTTACCAGGCAAATTTTCAGTTTTGGGTGGGTTTTTTTTGTTTGTTTTTTGTACCAGGGATCAAACTCAGGACATTGTGCTTGCTAGGCAGGTGCTTAAGCCAATATGCTATCTCCCCAGCCCTCCAGTTCTTATAGAAATAAATTTTAAGATTTTTTTTCTTTATTCACCATATTTTTCATGGGCTGAGGTTTTCTTTCTTTCTTTTTTTTTTTTTTTTTAATGTATTTGGTACAGGGTCTCACTACACAGCTCAGCTTGGACTTGAAGCTCAGCTCAGACTCATAGTGATCCTCCTGTTTTCAGCCTCCCCAGCGCTGGGATTACAGGCGTGTACCACCACGCCCTGTCTCTGTAACCTGTGCGGCATGTGGTGCTGTCCCTGCACTTGCATAAAGCAGGCACTTAGTCCACTGAGCTAGCTCTCTGGCTGTCCCAGGCTGTGGTTTTCTGATAAGAATACAAACATGCAAATCTGACCTGTGATTCTTATAGGACATTTTATAATCTATCCGTGCTGTGCTGTGCTTTGCTTTGTGTGCTTTGGGGTTCTGAACCCTGCTTCCATGGCCAGTCTGCTGTGCAGTCCTATACTAAGATATTCACTTTCCTGAGCTTTGTTTTCATTGCTGGAAACATTAAAAAAAAAAAATGGATACATAAGGTTGATGCTGGCATTACAATGAGACAGTACTCTATTCAGTTCCTAGAGATGTTTCTTACAGCAGAAATTCCAGGTACACTTTTTCCAAGTCTGGGAGAAATGTATCCATACCAAATACAGAGTTGCTAAAAAAAAAAAAAAAAAAAAAAATACAGAGTTGCTATCTGCTTGCTTATGTTATAAAATGCTACTGATCGGCATCCATAGGAGGAGAATCCAAATTGCTTATATTTTGTTCTTTGATAACTTGTATATCTGCCCAGAAAAATCTAGTAAAAAATTGCTAAATATAAAATGTTTCCCTTTTTGAAAAACTTAACAGTTACCTGCCACCAGAATTATTTTAACTTAACAATTCATCTGTTTGGTCATTTGGCAATATTACTTTATAGATGTCTTTACTGGGTACTGTGGGAGATTTTTTTAAAAAGAACACTCAGTCCTGCCTTCAGGAACTTGGGTTAGTTGGGAGATAAGCTGTACCAGTAGGAAGCAAAACAGTGACAGGCCTGAGCCATGCTCACTGGAGGTGCTACCTGACTCATAAAAGTAGGGCTTGTGGACAGGGCTGGGAGATGAGGGTCAGGTCCATAGTCAGAAAGAAACTAGTATTTACCAAGCCATTATGCAGGAAAGGCTAAAGTAGTGGGCCAGCACTATAGCAACACAGGAGAACTTGCAGGTTGCTGTGGGCCTTGCCTTAGTTCATTATTAAAAGTCACATATGCTTTTCTCATTTTTAGGCAGCTTTGAACTAGTGTGATAATGACTCCAGTCAACGGAACTCACAAGGATGCTGCCTTGTGGACCTCCCATGAAACTATGCTGGCACAGCCCCTCAAGGACAGTGACATTGAAGTAAGAATCATGGGGTATTTGCATTGTATGTTCACATCAGAGACCTCTATGTAATTATCTAGGTTTTTTGTTGTTATTTTGTAGTATTGTAGATTTTTACCCAGGACCTCACATATGCTAGCAAAGTGTTATGTCACTGAGCACCCCTAGCTCCTAAATCTCTAGTTCTAATGATAATTTTATTACAGACTGCCTTGCACTTACTACATGCAGTACATTTAGTGTCAGCTTGTAGAGCTGGGGATACAACAGTAAAGCATTTGCCTCCAGTGTGAGAAACCATAGGTTCTTTCTCCAGTACTGCAAAAATGTGCCACATAGAGAAACAGTAGTGAGAAAGTGACTGGAAGTCCTTTGAAGGTAATTTTTTTTTTTTTTTTTTTGGTGCTGAGGATTGAACTGAGTACCTTGCATGTGCCAGGCAGGCACTTATGCCACTGAGCTATATCCCTGGCCCCTTGAAGGTAAATTTAGATATTTCTGAGTTCCTACAAAGTACAGAACATTGTGCTGGGTATTCTAGAGGAAAGCAGGGAGAGGGAGATATCATTTGTGGCTGATTTCTTCTTATAATTCACAGTGAATATATCTGTTTAGATAGCTGGAATTATTGTTTCACAAGTTTTGTTGAGATATTGTTCACTCATCATATAATTCAGTGTTGTTTAGCATAGAGATGCTCTTTGACCTACTTTGTAGTTGTATGCCAATAAACCTATCATACATTGAAAATATGAGGGCTAGGGAGAATGCTCAGCAGTCTAAGCACCTGCCTGGCAAGTTCAAGGACCTGAGTTCAATCCCCACTACCACATGCTGTGCTGACCCCAAAACCAGGCATGGTGGCTCACACCTGTAATCTCAGCTCTGGGGAGGCTGAGACAGAAGGATTACTATGAGTCAGAACTGCATAGTGAGACACTGTAACTAATTTTTTTAAAAAAAATTTTTAATTGAAAATACGGTTGAGTCAGAAATGCACTGAAGTCACACATCTGTAATCCCAGCTTATTTATTTATTTATTTATTTATTTATTTATTTTTTGGTGGAACTGGGGATTGAACTCAGACCCTTGCACTTGCCAGGGAAGTGCTTATTCTACTGAACCATCTCCCCAGCCTCAATCCCAGCATTTAAGAGGCTAAGGTAGGAGGATCAGTGTAAGTTCGAGACCAGCCTGAGCTACAAAGTAAGCTCAAGGCCAACCTGCACTGCATAGTAAAACCCGTCTCAAAAAGACAAAAGGAAAAAAAAATTAAAAAAAGACAAAAGGGAAAAATAATACACTAAAAACGCCTTAACTACCACACATCCTGGCCTAGCAACACAGAATACCAATTGCTTTCCCCCATGACTGTAGGAATGACTGGGCACAATGCCACTGGCAATTTTCAGAGAAGATAGTACCATGTGTCTCAAACCTACCTAGGAAATACACAATTAATACTTTGAAGTACAGTTTCTATTGAATGTATGTTGTTAGTCAAACCATCTTAAGTGAGGAATATGTATATGTATATCCACAGTTTTAGAACATTTTTATATCCAAGAGCCCATTAAGGGTACCCTAGTCCTCCCCAAAATACATCGCCGCTACCACTACCCCAGGCAACCACTAATCTATTCTGTTTCTTTGAATTTGTCAAAACATCTTTTTCCTCCTCTGGGAGGGAGATTTTTCTGATTTGGAATATGTACATAGACTTTATTTTTATTTATTTATTTATTTTTCGTATTTAGTACAAGGTCTACAGAGTCTCACTACGTAGACCTGACTCATAGTGATCTGCCTATGTTTAGGCTCCCAAGAACTGGGATTCCAGGGGATCAAACCCCACGCAGATGCTTTAGTCTGCTGAGCTATCTGACCAGCCCTTACATAGACTATAATGATTAAACATTTCAAATCCAAAATGTGTGGTGAAATGTGGGAATAAAAAAAAAGGTTGGTATAGAATTAAAAGTTAAGTGGGACATACAGTCTTCTTTTAATCATTTTTTTCCCTTAATTCATTAACCCTTGCTAATTCTTCTTAAGGAAGATTTATTCTGCCCCAAGAGTTTTCCTGGTCATTAGGTTCCATTCAGCATCTGAGAGCACAACCTTAAACTGTCATAGTGTCTTTTCTATTTAAGAGATTATGTTTTGTTTTCAGTTGTAGTGGAGATTGAAGCCAAGGTCTTCATAATAAACTACATCCCCACCCCTTTTGTATTTTGAGACAGTGTTTCACAAAATTGCCCAAGATGGTCTCAGATTGGCAGTCCTCTTGCCTCATTCCCCCAGAGTGCTAGGATTATAAGGAGATTATGGCTTTGATCAGAACAGAATTTTAAACCAATGTGTGTCAGTGTTGAGCATCTGTTTTCTTCTGTAAGGTGTACAACATCATTAAGAAGGAGAGTAACCGGCAACGAGTGGGACTGGAGCTGATTGCCTCAGAGAATTTTGCCAGCCGGGCAGTTCTGGAAGCCCTTGGATCCTGCTTAAATAACAAATACTCTGAAGGATATCCAGGCCAGAGGTGAGTATCTTCAAAGTCCTACTTCAGACATGGTGAAGTCCTAAATTAATGTAGAATTGCAACAACATGTGAATTTCAGAGAACAGCAAACCTCGCTTTTCTTCTAGTCTTGCTTCTCTACCATACCTCTTTTTTATCCCAGCCATGATAACTGTTCTTGGAGCAATTATACATAGAGTCTCATGTGACAGCCTTTTTGGAGATTTTCTTAATAGCTGCCAGTGTATAAGGAATCTCATCCATCCTCTAGGAAATGCTGCTGTCTTCTAAAGGACTCAGAAGGTAGTTATTGCTCTGAGTCATTAAACCTGTATCAGGAGTGGCTAGTAAGTGAAAGGAACTGTAATATAGGCTGGGTGTCCCTTAATCTGTTCTGGACCAGGTGTCCAGATTTTGGAGATTTGGAATATGTACATAGACTTCACTGGTTAAGAGTCTTTTTATTTTTCTGTGTTGGGGTTTGAATTTAGGGTTGTGCATACTAAACAAGGGTTCTGACCCCCTCAAAACGGTTTGACTTATGTTGGTGCTAAACATGTTGAGATTTTGAATTTCAGATTAGCAGTGCTCAACCTATACTAAAAATTAATTCTACATTATAAAGTTAGCATTACATATGCAGTGATACTCCATCATAACTTTTACGAACCAAAATTATATGCTGCTGCTTCTCTTTTTTATTTTTAAATTTCTATTTTTAGTAGCATGTGTTCATACTACATAACAATTACATTTATCATGGGGAGTTGGTACATACACATAAGACATCTTGTTCTTATATTCCCCTTCCTCGCCTGTTCTTCCTCCTGCTCTCCATCTTGTGGTCACCTCCCCATTTGCAAAAGATCTATCTCCCTGCATTCTAAACTCTGTCTTTAATTTTGCTCTTTTGATTTATTTATTCTTTGGGTTTTTCATATAATGTTAGGGTCCCAAAGTACATCCATTTTCCTACAGATAATTCAAACTTTTCTTTTTTTTTTTTTTTTTTTTTGGTAGAACCAGGGATTGAACTCAGGCCCTTGCGCTTGCCAGGCAAGCACTTATTCTACTGAGCCATCTCCCTGGCCCCAAACTTATCTTTCTTTATAGCAGATTAGTACTCTATTGTGTATAAATACCACATTTTCTTTATCCATTCATCTATTGTTGAGCATATAGACCACTCCTTAGATTTGTGATGTGTCCACCTTATTCCAGGGGTCCTTCTGTCCATATACCTCATGCTGTAGCAGCCATGCAGGACAAGAAATATATCTGATCTCGTTGTAAGATGGGAAAGGCAAATAGACCATTGAGTTCTGTACTAGATAAGATATTAGCTGGGATGGAGGATGGACAGATCAGGCAGTCTGCTGGGCTTAATGCCAGCAGTCTTACACACAGCCCCCCTCCAAAAACCACATACACCCATGCCTGGGTGTGCTGAGCCAGCCACAGAGATCAGGCATGGTAGAGCACACCTGTAATTCCAGCACTGGGGAGGCTGAAGACAGGAGGATCACTATATGTCCGAGCTGTGTAGTGAGACCCTGTATGAAATACAAAAAAAAAAAAAAAAAAAAAAAAAAGAAAAGAAAATGAAAACCACATTACAGCAGACCTGACTTCTCACTTCAGAGGGGCTCCTCTGTCCTTCCTGACCTGAGCTTAAACTTCTCAGGGTTGATGTCTAGCCAGCATGTTCTCATTGACTGTGTGGCTGTCTCTTACCCAGTCACTGTCATAGGGTAATCCCAGAAATCCTGAAGGGGGGGGGGGGCTGGCCTTAGCTCAGTTCTTTAAGTGGCTGCTTCCACAAAGCTGTGAGCCTCAGGTTGCTGTAATTCGA
>NW_004524698.1:7035501-7036722 GCF_000260255.1 Octodon degus
AATCTTAACATGTTCATGATGGGGCTCTAATTTGCATGTTGCATTGCCATGTGGCATTGAACCACTAGTGGTACAAACTGCCCAATGGGACAGTCATTCGTGTACCACTAATGGTTCAAGTCAGTGGGAGTGTGCTAAACAATTAACCCCTTACCATGGCTAGCATGACAGCTCAGCTGACTAAAGGCCCTGCTTAGGCAGAGCACAGTGGCTGGGGTTTGATCCCTGGTGTGCTGTGCCAGCTCCACCCCCGGGGCATGCTGAGATGGCAATTGAGACTGGACCTGGAGGCGCATACCTATAATCCCAGCATTTGGGAAGCTGAAAACAGGAGAATCACTACAAATCTAATCTGGGTAGTGAGGGCCGGGGAGATGGCTCAGTAAAGGTCTGAGTTTAATCTGTAGTTCCACAAAAAAAAAAAAAATTTAAAAAAAAAAATGTTAAAACAGTCTAGGTAGTGAGACCCTGTAGACCCTGTCCTAAATACAGAAAAAAATTAAAAATTAAAAATTAACCCCTTACCAAAATAGCTCCTGATTAAAATATAGTAGGCACTGCAGTGGGTTTCTTCTCTAACTTTGCCATATGGAAAAAGCCACTTTCAGAGTAAAGCTTGATACTGTTTTTGCAGTTTCCAATAACCACGGGCTTTTCTGGGACCTAACATTGCCAGCCCAGCCTCTTGTTTCTCTCTGGAGCAGCCAGGGTTACCTTTCCTTTATTGTGCATTATGCTTTGTTTCTCCACCTTATCTTTTTTTTTTTTTTTTTTTTTAGGACAGGGTCTACAGGGTCTCACTGCGTAGATCCGACTTGTAGTGTCTCCCTCCTGATCTCTAGGGATCTACTTTTTCTTCTTCACTGAGTTGTTGCTTTCCAAACTTCTTAATTCTGGTTGCCGAGAGGCTGTATTTTACTGCCAGTCTTATTCTACCATCTGGTTTTTTGTTGTTGTTTTTTTTAAGCTAGGTCTTTAGATTACATTCATAGGATTTTCCTCCTCTCCCCCACACCCCAGGTTTTTTAAGACAAGTTCTCTCTAGTAGTTTAACTTGGTCTTGAGCTCATTGTACAGCCCAAGCTGGCCTCTACCACCATGCCCAGCTTCATGGATGTCCTCATAATCAATATTTAATTGGATCTTCACAGCAACCTTAAAGGACAAGATGGCAGAGCTGAGACTTCCCTTCACTATATTCTGCCCTTCCTAAGCTTCTTT
>NW_004524698.1:7036841-7040571 GCF_000260255.1 Octodon degus
GGTCCCTGTGCTTTGCTAAGCTTGTTCTAAGTAGGGGCTTTGGACCACTGAGCCATCTCACCAGCCCCCTTTCCTAAGCTTCTTAAACCTCTGCTAGACACAGAGGTTGAGGGGCCACAATGGATGTGGGGCTCCTTCTTCCCACAGATATTATGGCGGAAATGAATTTATCGATGAACTGGAGATACTATGTCAGAAGCGAGCGCTGCAGGCCTATCATCTAGACCCACAATGCTGGGGGGTCAATGTCCAGCCGTACTCAGGTGATTGCCACATCCAGTCTCATGTAAGCCCTCAATGCCTGGCTCCTCAGGCTAGTGTCCACCACAAGGAGTCCCAAGAAGGATTTCTCATAAGAAAAAATAAGGAATAAACCAAGCCCACCCGGATATGTGCATCCTTTTTCATTGCCCTGGGACCCTTATCTCTGTCTCCCAGGCAGACCCTGTCCCTGAACTTATGTACTTTCTCTAATGAGGATTGGTGCCGGGTCACTCCCTGGGTCTTGAGAAAGTCATGATGATGGTCAGACATGTCCTCACCACCCTGGGTAATCACCTAGTGACCAAGTCCTGCATCTCACACTATATCTTATTGGTAGATATAATAATGGCCTACCCATTTCAGGCTCCCCTGCAAACTTCGCGGTGTACACTGCCCTGGTGGAGCCCCATGGGCGCATCATGGGCCTGGACCTGCCTGATGGGGGCCATCTGACCCATGGGTTCATGACAGACAAGAAGAAAATCTCTGCTACATCCATCTTCTTTGAATCTATGCCCTATAAGGTAAGAGACTATTTCTCTCCACAGCTTTGCTTTCATCAGAAACCTCTGCTGTCTGGCTGTACCTATCCGGATAAGTCATTTTTTGTGTGTTTCACTGTAGGCAGCTCTACCTTGCATCATTTCTCATTTCTTTGCCTCCCAGCTGGGCCCTGAGCATCTGAGGGGTCATGAGGGAGAACTGGATGGAGAGATGAGAGACCGAGGAGAGGCTATCGGGAAGTAGCAGATGAGGTCACACTGAGAAGGTCCCAGCCAGCAGAGTGGTCACCCCAGTACTATGGGGCAACAGCTGGAATACAGCTCCTAGCAACTGGTCAGCCACAGCTGGATCCCCAGTAACAGCTGCCACCCAGCTCTACTCTTACCAAGTAATACCTCACCGAGATCACCTGTGGGCCAGCAGCTATGCATGTAGCAACATCTCTGGCTCTAGCACCAATACCAGCCACTTCACCTTCGGTAGTCACAGACCTCCACAGCCCACTTAGAGCCAGCCCCTGCCACCCATTACTGTTCTTGCTACACATACCTGTCCTCAGCCAACCACAACCAGTACCACCCACAGCCCAGCAGTGGAAAGAGTACCATTATAGCCAATGTCTATATACCTATATCTATACCTCCAGGGTATGCAGAGCCCTGGCCAAATTTTGTTGTGGGGTCCCCTTCACTTTATATAAAGTGAAGTCAGTGTGAATGTAAAATGCAAGAGCTCATATAAGGCTTAGTGGTTTGTCTATAAAAACAAGATGAGGGGCCGGGGAGATGGCTCAGTAGAATAAATGCTTGCCTAGCAAGCACAAGGGTCTGAGTTCAATCCCCGGCTCTGCCAAAAAAGATGAACCTGGTTGGTATATGCCTACAATCCAAGCACTCTTTGGAGGCTAAGCAGGATGATTACAAGTTTGAGGCCAGCCTGGGCAATTTAGCAACTTAGCAAGACCTGTATAAAATCAATGTTAAAAGAACTGGGCATGTATCTCAATGCAGAGGCCCTGGGTTCAGTACCCAGTATTGAAAAAAAATAAATAAACAGACCAAGAATGATGGCAAAAAAAAAGCAGTAACTTGCATATTTTTATCATCCAGTGTTCTTTCTTTGTTTTTGGGTTTGGGTTTTGTGGTTTTGTTCTTTTGTTTGTTTGTTTTGTTTTTAAGACAAGAGTCTCACTATGTAGTGCAGGCTGGCCTTGAACCCACTGCGTAGTCCAGACTGGCTTGACCTTGAAGTGGTCCTCCTGCCTCAGCCTCCTGAATGTCCCAGGCATGTGCCATCACAGCTGCCAGTGCTGTGTTCTTTCCAGTACCCACGAATTATCTTTTCATGTCCCATATTGTCAAAGACACTTTTTCCTTTTTGTTTTCTATTTATTACCATGAGTAAAAGGGAGCAGTGAATCTTATAGTCAACTAAATATTGGAGATATGATTTCTTGTTTTTAGAAAATCGAGCCAGTGTTTCATATTGGCCTCCTGTGGGTTATGTTGCATTCTATTGATTGTTTTCTCAGTCTGCAACTAGTCAGACTTTTTATTTTTATGCTTTTTTCATGCACTGACTTGCATGTTTTCCTCAAAAGCATGGGTGTTTCTAACCACAGCTCTCCCCATTGGCCAGGGCTGGGCTTGGAGCTTGATTTTTAAACATATGACAACAGTAAGAAAATATTTTGCCTTTGGACTTGGAACTTAAAAGCCAATCCCTGCCATTTCTTTTGCTATTGAAAGAATTCTGACAGAAGGTAATTATTGACTAGTTTTCTGAAACCTGTGATGAGACCTTAGGCAATTTCATACTTTGCTCTACTCCCCTGGTGAAATTTTTCCAGGCATAAGGAAGCCAGGTTCTGTATTCCAGTTCCCTCCAGCCACCCCCATCTTTGGCTGTGCAGACTGCAGCCACTGTACATAATGAGAGGCTACATGGTGGCAGGCTTATAGAAGTATGGAGAGGCAGGATCCAGCTCTCTGGCCAGCTTGTGTTGTAAGAGGTGTGGCTTACTACTGGGGGGCAGCTCTGAGCCTCATCCTCAGTGGGCAGGAGGACTGGATTGGCCTCCATGAGCCATCACGGAGGCTCACTTCTTTCACATCCAGCATCTCTAGGTAGCTTCCCTATCCAGCCTTTCCCCATACTACCTCCTACTGCAGACCTTCAGGCCCAGCCCCACTCCCCCAAATTCCCTGTACCTGTCCAGTGTACAGCCAGGTATTTATTTATAGAGCAACACCAATCATGGCCTCCTATTGCTTTTTTTTTTTTCTACTGCATTTTAGCCACCCTGCTCCCACCCTGTATGACTGGAGATTCCTTCCTTCTCCCTGGCCCTAGGAATTTAAGACTCCCTTTCTGTCCACCATCCTCTGCCCTGGCCACACCAGCTTCTGTTTGTTTAGTGCTGGGAAATGAACTCAGAACTTCATGGATGGTTGCCAAAACCTCTACCACTGAGCCTTATCCACAGCTCTCTTTTTTTTGAGCCAGGATTTACCTAAATTACTGGCCTTGAACTTATGATCCTCCTGCCTATCCCTTTTAAGTACCTGAGAATATAGCCATGTGCCATCCCACCCAGCCTACCACAGTTTGTTAATGAATTCTCAAGACCTGTTTTGTCTATATTTTTAAAATAATTTTTTAACATTTAAAAAATTAATAAAAACTTTGAAAACCTTACAAGTTTAAAAAGCAAAGGTGGAGAGAGGAAAACTTTTTTTTTTTAATTTATTGCTTTAAAGATTTTTTAAAGAATTGTATCTTTTTTTTTTTCTTTTTGTGGTGCTGGAGCTGGAACCCAGGGCCTCACATATGCTGGATAGATCTGAGCTATATCCCAGCTCATACCTTTTTCATTGTTGAGATGGGGTCTCTGTTGCCCAGAATGGCCTTGAACTTCTGGGTAGTGCTGCCTCAACCTCCCCAGTGGATGTGCCATTGTGCT
>NW_004524698.1:7040907-7047787 GCF_000260255.1 Octodon degus
AAAAAAAAAGAACCAGGGATTGAACTTAGGCCCTTGCACTTGCCAGGGAAGTGCTCATTCCACTGAGCCATCTCCCCAGCCCTTCTTTTATCTTTTTAACTGAGGGTCAAGTGCTGATATTTCATCATTATAACTTCTTTTTTGCCAACTTTGGGTGTCCAAGAAAGAGCTATACCCTTGGAACAAAACATCTCGGTGCCTATAACCTTGCACACAGCCTGCCCCTGATTATGTTGGATTATAAATACTTACTTTATTCCATGATGAGTGTCAAACCTGAAACCTTTTGCTCCATGTATGCTGATAGTTTTGGTAGGGCCAATCAGATGAGAAGGATCTCTGGGAGCAAGGGTACAGAACATGAAGTTTCTCTCAGTGCCTCCTCCCCAGAGACTTCCTCCATCCCAGACTCCAGAGGAGTCTGTGCAGTAATCCCCTTTGATTGTGTTTGCTTCTCGTTCACCTATATGCTTTAACATAATTTTAGTAAACCAAACTTAATAAAATATGTAAGGGGCCAGAGAGATGGCTCAGTAGAATAAGCACTTGCCTGGCAAGCACAAGGACCTGAGTTCAATTCCCTGTTCCACCCCCCACCAAAAAAAAAGAGCTACAGGGGCTGAGGAGATAGCTCAGTAGAATAAGTGCTTGCCATGCAAGCACAATCCCTGTTCCACCCCCCCCAAAAAAAAAAATCAACACAAAAATGTATTGTGAAAAAAGAAATGTTCTTTAGGACTGGGACTATAGCTTAGTGATAGAGTACTTGCCTAGATTGTGTGAGACCCTGGGTTCCATCCCTAACGCTACCAAGAAAGGAAAGATTTATATTCACATTTAGATCTATAATCCATCTGGAAGTGATTTTTTAAATTTTTACTTAGGCTTGACCAAGTAGTTCAGCAGACTAAAGACGCAGAGGCCAGGAGTCCGATCCCCTGGCCTGCTGTGCCGGCCCCATCCCCGGGGCACAATGAGATGGTGATTGAGACTTGGCATGGTGGCACATGCCTGTAATCCCAGCACTTGGGAGGCTATAAGTAGGAGAATCACTATGAGTACAGTCTACGCAGTGAGACCCAATACACTCTGTACACCCTGTCCTAAATACCAAAAAAGTACTTAGAATTTTGACAAATTATCATATAACCAAGAAATAAATGGTACTATTATATTACATGTATACATAGAGAATGGTTGAGCCATTTTAATTAACTCCTAATATATCACTTATTCCTCCCAACTGCATATTTGTCCCCATTCTTTCTTTCATGTTTTTAAAATCTTTCATGTATTTGTACAGGATCTCACTATGTAGTGCAAACTCATAGTGATCCTCCTATCTCAGCCTCCCCAGCACTGGGATTATAGGCATGTGCCACCATGCCCAGTGTTGGTGGCTGGCTTGGCACGGGGCTGGCACAACATGCAGTACAGGGATTGAACCCGGGTCCTTGCACTTCCCAAGCAGGTGCTTAGACTTCCAAGCTGTTGTCCCAGCCCAGTATCTCCTCATTCTTCTCTCCTCCCAGCATTTTTTTTTGTACTGGGAACCGAACTCCCAGCCTTTTTGACACACCACCATTTTCTGCTTTTAATAATTTTCGATTCCATATATACATAACAACATGTGGTTTCTGTCTTTCTTTGCCTGGCTTATTTTATGTATCATAATGTCTTAAAGATTCATTTGTGGTGTCACAAATAACAGGATTGGAGCTGGGGAGATGGCTCAGTGGAATAAGCGCTTCCCTGGCAAGCACAAGGGCCTGAGTTCAATCCCCAGTTCCGCCAAAAAAAACCAAAAAAACAAATAACAGGATTTCCTTTTTCTTACGGTGGATCTGCTTTAAGGTACCTCAGCCATTGTGTGTGTGTGTGTGTGTGTGTGTGTGTGTGTGTGTGTGTGTATACACACCATTTTTTAAAATCCATTCATTGCTTGTTGAGCATTTGGTGCTACCTCCATTTCCTGCCTGTTGTGGGCAGTAAACATGGGAGTATAGATGTGTCTTGGACAAATTAATTCCAAGTCCTTAGGATGAACACTCAGAAATGAGATTGTTAGATCTGGAATTAATTTTTCTGTATGTGGTATGAGTTGGGATCCAGATAATATGTTCCCACAAGGATATTCAGTTGACCTAGAGCCATTTGTTAAAAAGGCCATCCTCTCCCCACTGCACTACTGGGCTTCCATCACATGACCTGCTCTTCTCTTCCTGGGCTTTCTTCTGTTCCATCAGATTTTCTGCTGTTGTACATACACTGCCTTAGTTGCTATAGTGCTTTAAAATTTCTTTCAGTATATTCAAAGCAGTGATCTTATACATCTTGTATTAGATAGTTTTTGGGTTTTTGACACATAATAGTATTAAAATTTTGTTTTCGGGGCTGGTGAGATGGCTCAGTGGTCTAAAGCACCTACTGAGTGGTGGGCTGAGCTGGCCACACACAAAAAAAATAAATAAATAAATAAAAATAAAATAAAATAAAATTTTGTTTTCATTTCTTTTTCCCCAGGAATTGGGAGTTGGGACTTTGCTATCTTTTTTCTCATGGCTTATATGTACTTACATAGTTGGATTTTGGCTTTGGTTGTTTTGGTGGTGAGGATCAAATGCAAGGCCTTAGTGAACCTTTTAGAGCATTCGATAACACACACACCTGCTGTGGTGTGTGCCATAGGTTTGCCACCATGGACCTAGTATATACTAAGCATGTGCTATATCCCTGAGCTATATAGTAATCCAACTTATTTATTTATTTATTTGTTGAGACAGGTCTCACTGCAGTTCAGTCTAGCCTGGAACTCACTTTGTAACCCAGGCTGGTCTTGAATTCACAGTGATCCTCCTACCTCCTACCTCCTTCCTGAGTGCTTGGGATTTATTTTTGATGCTCTTATTGAGTGGCCTTAATAATTTCATGTACTCATTCTAATAGTTTGCCTCTCAATTCTTGTGGATTTTTCTAAGTATACAGTCATGCTGTCTATATATAGTATCAGGCTTTTTCCTGTCCTAATCTTCATTCCATTTATTCCTTCTTCTTGCCTCACAGTACTTGGAATAGAACTGGTGTTAGCAGGCATTTTTGTCTCTCTTCTGCAAGTAACAGTGTTTTGGGCTGTGGGGCTACTTGATTGCATCTTTTTACTCTGTAGGAGCTTAGGTTTCTCTTCATTAAGGGGTGTCACCCAAGGGGAGGGCTCCCTTCTCCAAGGGCTCTGACAGCATCCTGGGGATGTGAGGACCACTAGGTTGCCTACATGCCTTGGGCAGACCTAATATACTATGCCCTGCCTCACTTTCAGGGTGTGGTTTGGACATCGCACCTGTTGTCATAGTGGGTGGAGCAAGTTCATGAGAGCAGGCAGGAGAAGACACTGTTAACAAGAGAAAACAGCTAAATCTGTGTCTTCCTGACACCACAGGTACATCCAGACACTGGCTACATCAACTACGACCAGCTGGAGGAGAATGCCCGCCTCTTCCATCCAAAGCTGATCATTGCTGGTGAGGAGCAAGGCAGCGAGCGGCCTTATTTGCAGGCAGCACTTGTGCCTCCCATAGAAGAGAATGTGAAGAAGATGGTCCCTCCCTAAATTATGGCACTGCTAATTTCTGCCGTGCTCAGCTGGGCTCAGGTCAAAATACATTCTTTTCTCTTAAAACACTTCCCTCTGTTCGCCACCATTAACACATGGCAAAATAATGTGGAGGCAGTTCTCTGAGCAACACTTAGAAATATAAATCCCTCCCAGTCCATTGGAATTGGTAATAGTCAGAAGCCATCTGAACCACCATGGCCTTGAAGAGGCAGATCACAGGCATTGTCTGCAGCACAGACATGTTTTTTGAGGGCAGATTCTATTTCTGTCTTTAGACTTTTAGGGGGTAACTCATAATTTCAGATCTGCACATGCAGAGCCCACTCTGCACTGAATGAAGTTGCACTAAAGCCAATTCAGCTGCCCATTCACAGTTCTGACTACTGTGTCACCTCTTCTGTCCCAGGAACCAGCTGCTACTCTCGAAACCTGGACTATGCACGTTTGCGGAAGATTGCAGATGAGAATGGAGCATATCTCATGGCAGACATGGCACACATCAGTGGGCTGGTGGCAGCTGGCGTGGTGCCTTCCCCTTTTGAGCACTGCCATGTCGTGACCACCACAACCCACAAGACCCTGAGAGGCTGCCGTGCTGGCATGATCTTCTACAGAAAAGGTGAGCTCTCGAGTGCTGGGGACAGATATTTGCTAGGGCCGACATTTCTCCTATGGGTTCAGGTTTGGTTGAGGAAGCTAGAAAATAAAGTTTGACCTGAGATTTCTTCAAAGTACTGATTCATGGGGCCAGGGAGATGGCTTAATGGAATAAGCGCTTCCCTGGCAAGCACAAGGGCCTGAGCTCAATCCCCGGTTCCGCAAAAAAAAAAAAAAAAAAAAAATACTGATTCATTTGCTGAAAAGAGCTAGTTAGGAACAAGAGTGGAGTTTATAGGAAGGATCTAGAAGGCCACAGCTTTGGCCCCATTTCTGTGTATCCATGTACTAGAAAAACAAAAAGTATCAGCAACCACTGTGTGTTGGAATAGTGCCGGTTGCCAGTGTCCTTTTGCTTAACTTACTATCTCCACAAGTAGATATTTGAACAAAAGGAAGATGTGCATGGTAACCTGGGTGCTACCAGGAGGTACAGCAGTATTTTGGTGAACTTACTGTGGTATAACATGTTTCTCAGAGAGCAGTGATCAAACTTAAGCCACTGATGTATAAACTTTAATAAAGTGTAATCATTTTAGTAAGGAATTTCTCTTTCCAGTGCTGTACAAGCCACATGTGGGTGCTCAGTGCCCTTTTTTGGGATCCCCACATCTTGGAAAGCCACATTAGTGGTCAGATCATCATTTAGCCAAGCTCATGCTGATATCTGATGCTGCAACTCTGACTCAGCACAACTCTCAGCTTTGATACTGGCTGGTCTCCTTGCCTTGCCTGGCCAGGGCTAAACCCAGCCAGGTGCCTGCTCAGCATCCCAGTGACCTGTGGCCTTTGGGCTCTTTGGAGAACTTTCTTTAGCTGCATGGATTTTTTGAGTCAGGCAGCCATTTCCATCTGCCTAGGAGACATTTTTGTTTTCCTATTGGGTGTATATAGGATTCACTGGACCCAGGGCCAGCTGATTGAAGGCCACTGACCTGAACAGAGACTAGTTCTGTTGCTCACTCCATGATCTTGAGCTTTCTGAGCAGTTTTTCTCAGCTTTCTTTCCTTACCTCCAGAGTGGGGTCTGGGCTGAAATGAATTTACATAAAGCATATGAAAGAGTTCTTAGCTCAATAAAAGAAGTCCTATGTAAATGTCAGTACTGCTTATTATTGAGCTGTAATTATCATTACCATTTAAACAATTTTTTAGGGGACTGGTGAGATAGCTCAGTGGTCTAAAGCGCCTGCTTAGGCAAGCTTAGGCAAAGCTCATGGGCCACAGTTCGATTCCTCCAGCACCACATGCCAGCCAGCCCTGCCCCGGGGTGGGCCGAACTAGCCACAAAAAATGAATAAATAAATAAGAATATGATGCTTGATCTCTTTTTTTAAAAAAAGTAGAATCTTTGTAAAAAAAAATTTTAAAAATGAACAATTTTTTAGAAAGAAACCTTTTTTTTTTCATAATTAGCTATTGGGGCATTATCTCCATCAAGTCATCACCCTGGACACTTCTGTAAGGAAGATCCCCAAGGCATATGGTTTGCTACAGTCTCATGAAAGGGAATTCCTGTCTTTTAAGTTTCAAGGCCTCATTAAGGCCACATTATGATCGTATGTTAAAAAAAGATGCTATCAGTAGGGGCAGGTAGACAGTGGAGGTCCTGAAATCAGTGTTCCAGTCAAAATCATCCATCTATGATGTCCTTGATTTTTGCAAACAAGATATCTGCATCAGGAATAAAGGGCTCACTCTGCTCCAAAGTACCACAGACCAGCTGTCCTCACCTGCAGGAGTAAAGGCTTAACACCCCACAGCCACTCAAGGTTGGAGTCAGAACAGGGAGAAAACGGGGCAGCCTGCAAGACCACATTTTGATGGGTTTTTTTCCACCCAGGAGTGCGCAGCACGGATCCCAAGACTGGCAAGGAGATTCTGTACAACCTGGAGTCACTCATCAATTCTGCTGTGTTTCCAGGCCTCCAGGGAGGTCCCCACAACCATGCCATTGCTGGTAAAGAGTCACAGGGCTCTTGGGTAGCACTCAGGTTGTACAATCAGCCACAGTGGCCATTTGCAGTCTGGCAGTCATCCCTTGGTTCCTAATTTCCATTTTACCTGCCCTTCAAAACCTGTGCCTCCTATACTAGGGGAGAAACTTAAGGGATAAGTTAGGGGAGAAACTTAAGGGATAATTTCTGTCCAGGAGATGCTAACAGAGAAGAAAAGGAAAGTGGTTGAAATTGGTGGGGACAGGAAAAAAATGGTGTCTACTGCACTGGGATGACCACCACCAGAGAAACTTGACCAGTCAAGGCTGATCAGTCAAAGAGGACACAAGGACCTCTTTGAAAAAGAGATGAAATCACATAGACAATAGCATAACAAAGGGGGTGAGAAAGACTAGGGTTCAAATCCTAAAGGATGAGCTGCTGCTCCTGGATGGTCCCTGACTGTAGAAATGGAGGCACATCTGACCTTACATGCTGGAGCTAGTTTCATGGCTGCCCAGCTGACTCTCATTGACTTCTTATATTTGAACAAGTGGTCTAGGACTCTGTGATAATCTCAGTTACCCACTGCCCTTTTGCAGCAGTGGCAGTACTCATAGTGAAGTGCTCAGGGTGAGATGTGGCTTCTCCTGCATAGCACTAGAATTTGTTT
>NW_004524698.1:7047932-7054340 GCF_000260255.1 Octodon degus
TTTTTTTTTTTTTCCCAGTACCAAGAATCAGGACCTTGCACTTGTTAGGCAGGCACTTATGCTGTTGAGTTATCTCCCCTAGCACTAGAGTTTCTAAGGAGATGGAGAAAGTGGCCATTGCTGGAGTCTTGAGCATGAGGGCTCTCAGAAGGTCTCAGGAAGGTTTTCAGCTTCTCCCACTATGCTTTTCACTCAGCATCCACAGTCGCGTTTGCGTGGAATGCTAAGCCACAGTGTGCAAACCCCCATGGGCCTTTCCAGTTGTTCCTACAAACCTCACCTGAAGACTCAATGCCTACATTCAAGTGTATGGGTTTTGGATGACCCTCTATTTTCATTCTTTCTTTTTTTTTTTTTTTTTTTTTTTCTTTCCTTCCCTCCCATTCCATGGTGGGGATTGTGCTCAGGATCTTCACAATGATCTATATCTCTAGTATTTTCATTTTGTTTTGTTTTTAATTTTAAGCTGGTCTAAGTTGTCCAGGCTGTGCTTAAAATTTAGGATTTCCTGCACCTCAGAGTGTTGGAATTATAGGCGTGCACAACCTAAATTGTGTATGTCCTATCAGGAAGGCAGCGCTCAAGACTGAATGCATGAGTAGAACAGGGTCCTTCCCATCTAGCTTTAGATCTGAGAATCTGCATGACTTGATATCTAAACACAAGCTTTTTGAACATCTAAGTAATCATTTTCACATTCAAGCAAAAAAGACAGTATAAAGTCCGTCTTGCTTAGCCGGTTTTCCTGTGGTAGTCTTATAGCACTGAACTTCTATGCCTAAATGAAAGTTACCTAAAGGGGCTGGTGAGATGGCTCAGTGGTCTAAAGCACCTACTTAGAACAAGCTAAGCCAAGCAAAGCAGAGGGCAGTTCAATCCCCCAGCACACACACACACACACAATAAATAAATAAATAAATAAAAGAAAGAAAGTTACCTAAAAAAATGACTTCAGAGAGGCCTCCTCTGTAAGTCTGCCTGCAAGTTTAGCCAGTAATTTGTAGGGGTAACTACTTACCAGCCCAATTATTTAAATAAAGGATAACCAAAAATCATATATTTTTCATTAATTTTTATAACATAAAACATAATTTTACCAAATTAATTCAGTACAAGAATTGACTGGTTGAAATGACATGTAAACAAATGTGCTGCCCAAGTGATATTCCAGGTAAACTGTTAAGTGCATAAAGAAATGGGGCTGGTGGGGGCTGGGGAGATGGCTCAATGGATTAAGCGCTTCTCTGGCAAGCGCAAGGGCCTGAGTTCAATCCCTGGTTCCGCCAAAAAAAGAAATGGGGCTGGGGATGTACCTCCACAGTGAAGTATGTGCTTAGCACATGCAAAGCCCTGGATTCCATCCCTGGTACCACTAAAAAAAAATATTTTTGGGGCTGGTGAGATGGCTCAGTGGTCTAAAGCACCTACTTAGAACAAGCTTAGCAAAGCAAAGGGACCACGGTTCAATCCCCCAGCACCACATGCCAGCCAGCCCTGCCCCCTGGTGGGCTGAGCTGGACACACACACACACACACACACACACACACAAATATATATATATATATTTTTGGAGAAAATGTAGTCTCTACACCTTGGGTGACACTGCAAAAGCAAGGAACCTTGAGTAGAAACAAGGGATGCTTTATTCACTGTCCATCTTTGAATGTGATGTTGTCTCCCTATCCAGGAATTGCTGTGGCCTTGAAGCAAGCCATGACTACAGAATTCAAAATCTATCAGCTCCAGGTGGTGGCCAACTGCAGAGCTCTGGCCGAGGCCCTTACAGAGCTGGGTTATGAAATTGTCACAGGTATAAGTGTACATGGCAATGGGCACACCTGCTCTTCTTGTGGGTAGATACATTAAACCCTTGCCCTTAACTCCTTTGGCCAGAATGTGACCTGGAGGGTAGGGGTTACGGCAATGCCACTGCTACTACAACAACTCAAGCCACCTCTGGAATAAGTTAGTGTGCCTTTGGCTGGGGAACCTCCTTTGTGGCTTCTCTTTTCACACCACACCAGCTGGCCCCTTAGATAGACCAAAAATGATGGTCATAGAAGCTGCCATTTGTTCCCCAGTGTAAAGATGACACATTTTCACAACAGCTTTATGGAGATGTACCAAGGACTCATCTGAGAGAGGTGAGGCTATAATCATGGTGACAAGAGCCAGAACCTTTCTCTGAAATATGGTCTGAATTCAGGGTACTTAGGGTATGAGGGTAAATTGGCTGCATTTTCCTTGCAGGAGACTTGCTAGAGCCCTGTTCACTCAAATACAAATCATTCTGAAGCTATTGCCCATGAGTAAGCTGCACTTGCCAGGGGAGGTTCCCACTCCAGGGTTGCCATTTGCCTCTTAGGTACTGCAGGTACCTCCAGGGAGGACAGTATTTTCTTGCAGATAGCATTGCTATGAGGAAGGTTAGTTTTCCTACAGCTGCCATGTGTGTAACAGGTGGTCCAAGAAGGGCTCCTGGGTTCACTTGAGAGCTTTTCCCAACACCCTGCTCTCCACCCTTTAGAGAAGTGGCAGTCCCCCCACGCCAGTCTGATGAATGACACTCCCATCCAGCTTTATGTCCAGGAACAGCAGAGCTGGCAAGGGCTGGGAAAAATGCCACCTTGTCAGAAGACCTGGGTAGCACTCCTAATTCATTTATTTTCCTTTTCTTCTCCATCCTTCACATCTTTAAATAATAAAGCTCTGGAAATCCCAGAATGGATCATGACCTTTAAGGTCTATTAGGTCACTGTTGCTTAGACTTGGATATGCACAGGAATTCCCTGAAACACAGCTTCTTCTGCACATCCTGTGTAGGCTGCACTTGTAATCAGCTCCTGGGTGGTACTGTTCTGGGAGCTGCCACTGAAGAGTCAGGAATTGGCCCCTGTTCCTTTCACCATAGATACTATGAGACAACCTGGGTGCTGAAGCTCCCAACAGTTTCCTTCACATTTCTACCCCCTGGGCCTGTCCTCTCCCAATGGTGCCCTCTATGTTCACACTGTTCTTTGAGGACATGATACAGATGCAGAAGCAGATAATGACTATGAATACTCACTTGTACAAGGCATTGTGTGCAGTTTTTGGTTTTTCGCTGTTTTGTTTGTTGAGGTTCTCACTATGCAGTTCAGGCTGGCCTTGAACTGGTGGTCATCCTGTCTCAAAAGTCCTGAGTGGTACGATTACTGTTATGTGCCACCATGCCCAGCTTATGTGCAGTATATTAGATAAACCTCATGCCAGGTTTGTGAATATTGACTTTTTCATGATGGACACTTAAAAGCTCCAAAATGTCAATTTGCCTGACAAAAGCCACATGGCAAGTCAGTGGAATCCATTATGGTACTCCAAAGTTAAGCTGTCAGCTTAGTTCACTTGAATCTTTGAAGTCCCCTCTGCAATTTAAGCCATGGCCCAGGTGAGTGAAAACACTGTTGTCTCAGGTCGACACCTTGGCTTAATGAAAGTTCCAATGGAAAGACTTTGAGGCTCTGAAGACTTCTCTGCTACCTTTAACAGAAATATGTTAACGTCACTGTCCTCATGTTAGTCAGCTTTCCATCACTGTAACAAACACCTGAGATAACCAAGTTAGAAAAACAAAAGATACTGGTTTACAGGTTGGGAGGTTCTAGTCCATAATCAGTTAGACCTACTTTAGACCTGTAGCGATGCAGCACCACATGGCAGGAGTGTTTGTGGACCAAACTAAAACTGTTCATAGCCAGGAAATAGAATGGCCTGAGGTCCCACTATCCTCCTCAAAGGTGTACCCTAATCATCTAAGGCTCCTGCTAGGCCCTACTTACGAGAGCCTGCACCACTTCCAAACAGTGCCACTCTGGAAAGCAAGCTTTTACCATGTGAACCTTTGGGAAAATACTGCAGCTTTATATGTACCACTTTGATAGTACAGGTTGAGTATTCCTGATCCAAAATCTAAAACTTGAGCACTAACTTAACACCTAAAAGTTGGATTTGGGGGGTTTTAATTTATAGATGTTCAGCCAAAAAGTCCAACAAATATCCAAAAATCTGAAACTGAAAATCTGAGTCCAAAACCTAATAACATTCTGGTTTCATGCATTGAAAATGTGTTTAAGGGGCCAGACTCAGTGGTAGAGTACTTGTCAAGTATATCTGAGACCCTGAATATAATCCCCAGTGCTGGAAAGAAGACTAATGTCAAGGTAACACTTGGGAAATTCCAAGTCATTTGAGAAACCAAAAACTATAAAGACATTAAGACACACTGCACCCTATTCCAGCATATGGTGTGTTATATCATGGGCATGGGCAGTCTAGGCTGCAAAAGGTACTGAACATTTTACCTGGCAGCCTCACATCCACCTGTTATCAGCTCCATTTTTACATGTGTGTTCTGTTGTTCCTTTTCCAACCCCTAGGCCTAGCACATATTTTCTCTTGTGAGTGACTGATATTCTGGGTCCTGTGATGTGTGCTCACTTTCCTGACCTCATTGGCCCTGAATTTCTCAACTACTACCACCAGCCCTCCCCCACCATTTCTCAGAAAGAAAGGTTTTCACCAGGCCTATGCTCAGCCTTCTGTCCAACTGTTTCCAGGTGGCTCTGACAACCATTTGATCCTCGTGAATCTCCGTTCCAAGGGCACAGATGGCGGAAGGGCTGAGAAGGTGCTAGAAGCCTGTTCTATTGCCTGCAATAAGAATACTTGCCCAGGTGAGACTCTTCCTTGGTCTTCTTTTCTAATCCTTCTTGCCTGCATCCCTTCTGTTGGTAATAATAGTAATTGGCTTGGAGGGACATGCAGTGGGGTGCTAACCCTGGGCTTCTTAGCCTTTATCCTATGGGCAGCAGAAGGAAAAAGGCTGTGGAGCCCTTGATGATACAGCTGTTAAGAGATGGGGTCTCTTAAAAACAGGCAGCAAGTGTAAGAAGCTGAGAGAATAAATAAGATCTACAATGTACAATAGATACTGTAAAATGGGAAGAAACTTCAAAAGGAAAGAAATTGGGATGAGGGAATGAAGAAAAAAAGGGAAAAAGAAAAATACATATATATGATAGTTAAGACAGTTATACTAATTTCTCTTAGTTTATTGAAAACAAAGTTTGGTGTTAATATTGTTTGACCAATTAAATGCTGATATTTTGTACTCTAAGTAACTAATTTAAAAGATAACAACATGCAGTAGGGGGCTAGAGAGATAACTTAGCAATCTAAGCGCCTGCCTGGACCTGAGTTTGATCCCTGGAATCATGCGTCGTGTAACAAATAAATTTAAAAACCAAACAAACATGTAATGTATTAACCATTGTTACCCTACCATTATCTTGCTTTGAAATTTTGATTTTTTTCTCTTTAAATTTTTTTCCTCTTTAAAATTAAAACAAAAATAAGCAGCATTTCTTGATGTTAATTAAGTGTCAGTGACACATATCAGACCCCAACAGGTGTTAACTTGCAAAGGGTCACACAAGACTGCTTTGCAGTCTATATAAAGAATGACCTGGGCCAGTGTTCTCTCACACAACACCCTCCCTAGGGTGTACTTCTTTTCCTACTCAGCCCAAAGTCACTCTGCAGAGACTGTTTCTTTTCCTATTTTTAATAAAACTTGTTAAGTGTTAAAAAAACAAGACAAAAAAATACCAGGAGTAACCCAAATGTGACTCTGCCTACTTGGGCCTTTTGGTTCTACTTCTAGTTTTTAAGAAAGCTGTATGCTTTTGGCAAGATAGAACAAAAATCCTCAGGCCAATTCTTTTTGCCAAAGTATCCCTCTTTAAATAGATAGTAAACATGGTGTGGTGCATTGGGTGCAGCTTGGGGATAGAGACCTGTTTGTCTTAAAGGTGACAGAAGCGCACTGAGGCCCAGTGGACTGCGACTGGGGACCCCAGCACTAACAACCCGGGGACTTTTGGAAAAAGACTTCCAAAAAGTAGCATACTTTATCCACAAAGGTAAGGTTAAGATTTTGAAAGTATGCCACATTTTATTGTGTGCAGGAAGTTACTGAGTGTACTGAAATAGCTGAGATACCACCACCAACGGGTATTTCTGTCAAAGCTGATTGATTGCTGGGGACAGGGGGCAGCAAAATCACTCTAACATGTCTGAGAGGTTTATAAATGTGTGCTGCCCAGGGTCACGTGTCTAGGGGGATGCCACGCATGAGAATCACTTCTGAGGGAGAACACTTGACAGCCATAACGCTCAATCACTCCCAGCCTGGGCAGTTATGGTGGCATTTGTGCTCTGGTTCTCAGTGGCCCTCTCCTTTGGTGTGCCTGTGGTGTGCCTAGCGTGAGACAAACTCATAGGGGACTCACTGTCTTATGTACAGGTATAGAGCTGACTCTACAGATTCAGAACGACGTGGGCTCAAGGGCCACACTGAAGGAGTTCAA
>NW_004524698.1:7054555-7062363 GCF_000260255.1 Octodon degus
CCACTAAGCTGCCCTGTCCCTTTTGAGGGAGATGGCTTAAATTCTATTTTCATAAATCAAAATTTAAATCCCATTGTTAGTAATTCTGGGACAGGTCATTAAGGAATTTAAATTCAAATCTAACTTTCTCAACATATATGTAATTACTCCTAAAAAATAAAATACTGTGTAGCCAAGTGGCTTTAATCATGAGATTAAAGAGATGGTAATGAGATGGTACAGGACAAAGCAATTAGAAAGATTCCAGTGTATTTACTCTTGGCTTCGCTGATTCACTGACAGGTAAGAATTACCCAGGTTTATAGGCTGTAAGTGCTACCCATTCTTCCTGCTTCACTGCCCTATAGGGTGCCAAAATAACAATGAATTATAACTATTTACAACTGCAGGAGATAATTTTGAAGTCTCCTGTCCTGTGCTTTAGTTACCAAAGTATAAAAGATGTACCCAGCTGCTATCAGCAGCTAACAGTTCACTGAAGGACTGAGGGTTTCATTCCTAAGTGGAGCACATTTGCTTAGCACGTACAAGGCCCTGGATTTAATCATCAACACCAAAATCTGAGTGTGATGCCACATAGCTATAATCCCAGCACCCAGAACACTGAAGCAGGAGGCTTGCTGTGAATTGAAGGCCAGCTTGGGTTACATAGTGAACTCAAGGCCAGCCTGGACCACAGAGTGAAATCCTGTCTCAAAAAAATTTTTAAATAAAAAAAATTTTTTTCCACCCAGGGAAATGCCCAGTTCCTTCCTGGTGTGACAGCTATAATACAGGTTTTCTGTTCTGCTCAAGATAGCCCACTCCCTCCTGCAGTCAGAAACCCGAATGTAACCTTCCCAGAGAATTTTATTTTTCACATAGCTGAGATACAGACCATACACAACCATTTTTAATAAGCACAATCAAATTTTTAACCACAACATCTACAAGAATCATAGCTTTAAAAAATACAACCAATTTTTATATTTCAAAAATATCTAAACTCAAATTAATTTCTTAAAAAGTACACTCCTCATACTGTTTGGCATTTACTCTGGTTAAACTTGTGCAGTCAGACCTGTGAGATATTGTCACATACATCAGTCATACTATAGCTTTAGCCACTGTGACAACTCAGCTTGTGGGCTCAGGACAAACATTCACAGACACAAGACATGCAATAATAAAATAGCTTTTTAGAAAATAACTGAGTTCAGCACAAACTGCTTTTTCTCACTACCACCTCTTGAGTGGCATTTATCACAATCCAAACTGTGGCTCCAACTATCCAGTGTCAGACAGCCTGGCTGAGTGAGGCTCCTTGGGGTCCTGCATTATAGGTGACAGACCCCAGGGCTAAACATCCAACCTGTAGGTACTTCCATCATGGTAGTGTGGAGGTATCTGCTTTAGTCCCCACTGGGTGTGGGTGACTTATAATAAGTTCCCTCATCTCAGCCTCCAATTTGGGAGCTGATGTGCCTCAGCAGTCTCAAAATTTAGAAGGTTGTTTCCTGCCCTGCTGAAGATAACAGGTCATCTCAAGACTCTGTGTGTCATTTCCAATTGGGAGCTGAGCAGACCCTCCTGAGTTGAGTCATACCAGCAGGTTAGCAAGCTGGAGCATGTTCACCTCATCTCTGCTCCCCCATCTACTTCTGCTACAGCATTCCCAAAGCTTTAACTAAACTTAATAGTCTAAGGACTCAAGGGAGGGAGATGGGGGAAATGTATTATGCCCATCCTTATCATCTGAAAGTGGTTTCACTTTCCAGCTAGTAGAAATTAGATTGTTCCTTTTTGCATTCTGTCAAAAATTCCAGTTCTGTCGCTTTTGATCACAGTTTTGGGGCAAAACCAAGCTAGATGGCTTCAAAGCACAACCCAAGATATTTCCTCAGCTTTCTAGAGGTGGAGGGTAGAGGCTACAGGAGGCCTATTTGTCTGCCATGACAGGCCTTACAATCCTGCAAACACTCCCTTTTAGCTCAGTTGGTACTGATGGCCTTGCAGACACAGATATAACACAATAGGACAAGACATTGGCCTGCATATAGCACTCAGGTTTGAGCATGGGACATGTGCTTAGTATGTAAGACAGCCAGGGAGTGGAAGGCTGCCCTTTGCCTCTAAACCATGTGGTATAACCACAGCCATTCTGTCACTTGGGGTGAAGTCTTGAGGCTTTAGGAGTTTGAAGCAGGACTTCTGAATTGGTGTGGGGTTGGAATCTGTATATTGAATACTGCAAGTGATCTAAAACAAAAAGGTTAAAAGCAAGAGGAAGAAAGACAGTTTCACTATCATCATCTATTTCTAAACCCAGAAGCAATGTGCAATTCACCATTGTAAATTGAGTCATAATTCCCAAAATCTAAAGATCCCACTACCAACAATTACATAGAAAGCAGCACCTCAGACCAGTGTATCTCTTTTGCCCTACATGTTAGAGGTGGCCACAAACTGATCTCTAAAACGGAGCCTCTGCAAGTATCACCCTAATCAGTGCTTCTTCACCTGAACTGTTATAAGGGAAGACAGTATAGTCCAATTGCACGGGTCTCCACATGTCAAGTGAGACTTCTACAAGCTTCAAGTCCTCCAAAATTGAGAGGATAGGAAGACAGCATCCAGTATTTTTTTTTTTTTTTTTTAAATCTTAGGGAAGGGTCTGCAGGGCATTCAGGGTCTCTACTGTACTGGACTCATAGTGATCTGCCTGTTTACACCTCCCAAGAGCTGGGATGACAGGCGCGCATCACCATGCCCAGTCTCTACATCCAGTATTAACCTCTGCCCAAGTAATGACTCAGTCCCAGCACTGTTCTGAGATCCCTTTTGAAAGAAAGCATGAAAAAAGAAAGCAAGCATGCTTTGTGTTAAATAATCCTTTCAAACTATCATACAGAAAATTTTGTTTTATAACCAAAATCTAAATTTTGAGTTCAACTCCTAGTCAGGAAAAATGACTTAATGGAGAACCACATTTGAGGGTGAAGTTTTTGTTTGCCATTTCTGGGACCACTCCATGTGACCATCTGTCTGTTCATTCTCCACCAATCCATTTCTGAACCAGCGTGGAGCTAAGCACTAGAAACATAACCACTCCACCATACCCCTGTGGACTTCCACTTAAGACCATCGCAGCACATGGTTGTAGCTACACTATAGGTATGGCTGCAACTCAGGACCTGCTCAAAGCTCATCTCCCACTTTTGTCAGTGTCCAGGTAAGCAGTGTTAGCAATGAGTTTCCATGAATGTGACACACAGAAAGGCAACAGCAGTGGTGCCAATAACTGCTTCCAGCCCATCTCTTGGACTCCACAGATCTTCCTTCAAGATCACTGCATGGTCCTGTCTGTGCAGGTATGAAGATAGTCACCCAAATAGCAAAATGGCATCAAAAAACTGGGGGGGGGGGGGGGGGGGGGGGGGCCCAGGGGGAAAAGGGGATTGACAAGAAAAAAAAAGGATAAGAGTTAAAACCCAGGTAAAAAAAAAAAAAAAAAAAAAAAAAATATGGGGAAGTGCTAACAGATAAGGAGCCCATAAAGAAAGACAGTGGATATTCCCATCAGAAGTATCCTTTGACTTCTGTCTGTGGACATGTGTAATGGGCAAAGAGACATAGAACTGGTAAGACATAGGCAGTAACATGCCTCAAACAATTCTGTTATAACCTCAGCATCAAAATCTCACACTCTGACAGAAAGAGGGACCCTGATCAGAACCCAATGGATGAATAGGCCATACCTTTGTGCCAAGGACCTGGGCAAGGAAAGTGACTGAAAGAGTAACGTGTTGCCAGCTGCCTTTCATCACCTGGTTTCTACCAAGTCTCTGCAGTCTCAGAAGCAAAGCTGGTTCCATCAGTGAGGAGGCCTCAGTGCTGTGCACAGGCTGACAGGAAAACTAAGCCACAACAGCAGGACCCAAGTACAAAGGACACAAAGGCTGACAGATGCACACAGGACTGACTTAGGTCTCATTTACCATAGTTTTCATGGAACAAATTAAAAAGGAGTAATACCAAGAGTTGTCCCTACTTATGAGGAAAAAATAGCATTAAAAAAAGTATGGTATTTTTCAAAGTTGTGAAAAACCCTGGCTACTATATACCAATGACAGCTGGTGGAGAGCCCTAGGGAAGCCATGCTGATCACCAGCAATGGGAAAGGTGGAGATGCCAAAGGACAATACCATCTTTGCAAAGGGACTTGTATAGGGACAGTCATGAGCTGTGGGAAGAGGTAAGCATAGCCTCCAAGAGGCAGAGCCACATGGGAGGCTATCTGATGAAATTCCTGCCATCTCAGTTCCTGCCAGCCAAACAGCTAAGCAGAACACCACTGCCACCAAGCCCATAAGACTCCATGAGAGGTAGTGAAGTGGTTGCAAAGGTTTGCTGTGGGTGACAACTGGAGTTATGACCTCTGCCAAGTCCTAGGATATGACCTTTTCAGGGGACAATCAATGCACATGCACTATGGCTAGGGAGAGCCCATGGGTAGTCCCAGAACTGACAGCTTGTCATCTGCACAGTGGAAACAGCCTTCTGGCCCCATGTTTGGCTTCATCTGCAGTTTCCAGGACAGTCCTCACATTGACTGTGGCCATCTGTGCCTATTTCCCCTCTGGGCCTATGATGACTACAAGTATTCTCCCAGGTGCTTCCCTCCCTGTGAAGGTGCGGACAGAAAGGGCCGCGCACGTTCTCTGCAGCCCTAGAGCCTAGAAGCATGTTTTCCACTCCCCAGCTGGCCAGAGCCTTCTGCCTCTATCTCATTTAGGAGCCTCCTTTGGGATGATGGGCTTCAAGAGGCCAAATGAAGGGACACATGAGGGTCTGAATGAGGCAATATATGTTTTGCCATTGTTTTCTTCCAAATCATCAGTTAATAGGCTGCTTCCCTGGGTGATTCTTGCCACTCAAGTATCCGGTGATGCTGAATGTGGCCAGTGTGCTTTGTCTATAGCTGCTCCACCTCTTACCTCTTCCCAGCCCAAGGACTGAGGTTTTTTTCTTCCTGCTTGGGCTGCTGGTCCTCAGGCCATTCTTTAACAAAAAAAGCCAAAGGAAACTTACTGTACTTCCAGACACTTTCAGAAAACTGGACTCTCAGCTGTTTCCCACCGATGAGATCAGAAACCACAACAGTCCAGCTCAGGTGACCTTTTGATCATGCCAAGCCCTCCCTTCACTGTACCCTGAGTCACAGGTCTTAGACACAGTGGCTGGGACCAACCTCAGATTTTGTACAAAAAGCTGGGTACATAGTCAAACCTGAGCATGGGGTTGCTGGTCCCAGGAGATTCGTGCATATAATGCAGCTTCAGCAGCTCAGCCAGGTACTGGACCACCCTGATGTCCTCATTCACTAGACCCAGGTTCAGCTTCAGGAAGCTCAGCTGTCGGCTAGCCACTACATCCTCTGTCTCCCTGTCATGGGCTGGCAGGTGCAGGTGGTGGCAGAAAGTGTAGAGGAAGGCCTTGGAGCAGAGCTGGGTGAGCATGCTCTGCACATGCAGGTAATAGGTGCCACCCCGCTTGATCTGAGTGCGGTGGTCTGCCAGGCGGGGCACCAGTGTACCCCTGTACAGGGGACAGCGTAGGGTTTTGTTGTCCAGGTCCAAGATGCTCGTGTAGCGGCTGTAGCGGCTCAAGGCATGAAGTGTGCCTGCACTGCCAGGAGAGGCCACTCTGAAACAGACAGGCCAAGGTCAGGAAGATGGGCAAGGATCATGAAGATGGACGCAGACACTTGAGGCATGGGGCCCACTGTCCCCAGGTTGGTTCCCACCCAGCCAGCAAGCACTGGCTCCTTCTGGAAGGCAAAGGTGATTATCAAAATCCTTGAAGGGCTCCTCATTACCCCCATGACCAAGTTCAAACATTCTGGCTTGTTCCATAGGGCCCTGTGCAATCTGATTCCTATTAGCCTCTGAAGTAGAAATGGACTATTACCTGAGTGGACTCTTGTTGGAGCAAGGCAAGCCTTAGGGGGCTCAAAACTACCTGCCTGTTTCTATTTCTCCCTCTCCTGGACTGGACTAACACTAATTTAAAAATATATCTAGCCTTCCCTGATCTGGTTTTCTGTGTGTCTCTGCTCTGTCCTGAGACCTTAGTCAAAACTCTTTTACCCTCTCTGAGCCTCATTTATGATCGACATAATAGTTCCCACTGTTACATGGAGTTACTCATAGTTACTCCAAAAATGAGTTGTCTTAGGATGGTGTCTGGCCCTCAACAGATGAGGTCATTATCATCTTTACTACTTTGAACTTAGCACCAACCAGTCTGGTGACTGCTGTCTGTTTATTCATCTTCTGCTGGGACAAGGAGCACCTCCATTCCATATATTCACTTGGTCTCAATTAACAATCACTGCACATCTACCACATACTAGGCCCTGGTCTAGGAACCAAGTTTGTAATGAGAAATGACCTGGAATCTTGTCCTACATGAGCGAGCACTGATTAAGACAGGGCCTGCACATAAGCACAGAGAAGTGAAGGGAGACATAGTCTCAGTCTGAAGAAGAGAGACCCACAATTGGAAGTCCAGGGAGGTTTGTTGAAGTGCAACCTCAGAGATGGGTTTGAGTGGGAAAGGAGATCCTGGGGACTGCAGGAAGACCACAGCAAGGCAAAATCACAGAAATGGGATGGTGAGACCCACTCAGACGCTGTGTCCTAAACCTAGATAACATATTCAACCAGCAAGAGGAAATCAGCTTGTAGGCAGCTACAGCTCACAATGTACATGAGAACAACGGTGGATCTCTAAGCCAGCCTCCCTAACCTCTACTACTAGAACCTCCAGTGCCTCTGGTCCCCAGCCCCAGAGGGCTCTGGACTTTACACTGGCTTCTCTATACTCAGTTTGTTCCCTAGACACCCTCACCTGCCCTGGGTAAAAACAACCTAAGACTGGCATGTCTAGTACCCACTCCACCTAGGACTTCACTCCTATCTACTTACTCCTCCATCTCTGCTGAGATGCCCAGCTCAGATCCAGCACCCTGGGGTGCCACTCTGGCACTTCTCATATTCTCAATGGTAGCATCTCTAGAAAATGCTAGTTACTTCTAGCTCTTCCATTTGTTTCCCACAAGGCTCCTCCTCAGGTCAGATGACAGGCAGTCAGGCCCAGACCTCTGTCCTCTGCTGCAGGGAGCACCTCCCACACCTCACCTGCTTAAGACATGAAGGCCAGCCCAAAGTTAGGAGGGACAACCCCAATTCATGGGAGAAGCCCAAAGGGGGTTGTGGCTTGTCCATAGTCACCCAGCCAAGACTCAACCCAGTCTTTTGATCCCCATTAGTACTCTCTTCCACAATTGAGTTCTATTTATCCACCAGCCCAGGGCTTATTCTTGCTGCTTACTCAGGCATGCAGTTTTCCCTGGTATTTATGTAAAATGATGGGAAACCACTGCAACTATATGTTCATCTCTTCTTCCCACCAACACTGATCCAACCAACAAGGGTTGGATTTCCAGGCAAGAGGCCTATGTAGGTGAGAAGAATCTAAGGCCAGTGAGGCTAATGGTTCAAAGTGAGAGTTGGAAAAGAGTTCATCATCTGAGCTGATTCTAGGTGAAATCACAGGACCTTAGGAGTCCATATTAACCTAGTCCTAATGTGTAATTCAAAGCTCCATAGAGGGGCCGGGGAGATGGCTCAGTAGGATAAGCGCTTGACTGGCAAACTCAAGGATCTGAGTTCAATCCCCGGTTCCGCCAATAAAATAAATAAATGAAATAAAAATTTATTATTATGGGGCTGGAGAGATGGCTCAGTGGTCTAAAGCACCTACTT
>NW_004524698.1:7062463-7063687 GCF_000260255.1 Octodon degus
GTCTCTACCCGGCTCATATCAAAGAGCAGCAGGTGTGGGTTATCAGGGAAACATGCATGGTGCCGTTTTTCAGAGACTACCCCCAGCACCTCAGCTAGACCCGTATACATTGCTTAAGGCCAATTGAGAGGATAAAGAGAAGTCCTAGCCAGCTCTGTACATGTCAATACAAGGAAATAGGGTCATGCTCAGCCAAAATGGAAAGGATCACTCACTCTTTCAAGGAAAGCTGCTCAGGTGATCCTCCATGTGTCCTCCATAAGATACAACATGGGACTGTGGTTTTATATCCTGGCTGCTTGAGTCTGGATGAGGAAGTAGTTGAGTTGGCAGAACACAGCCTTTTTTCAAGCTATAGCACTTCTGTCAAGAATTGTCTTTAAAAAGTCAAAAACTATTACATGGTGTGTTTTGAGGGTTTGTTTTGTTTTTAGACAGGGCCCCCCTTTGCAGCCCAGGTTGTCCTCAAACTCAGCATCTCAGCCTCCCAAGTGCTAAGATTATAGGTATGTGCCACCACATCCACCTGATTTTTCTGTTCTGTTTCTAAAAGGACTTCACCAGCAGTTGGAATTTGTAAAGGATTATTTTCTTTTCTTGGTGATGTTAGACTAACTGAATGCTTACGTGTCAGATAATAAAATGATTTCCCTCTATATAACTACCATTATAGAGTGTGGGGTCAGTGATAGAGCACTTGCTTAACATGCCTAAGGCCTTCCTGGATTCAGTTCCTAGCACTGCAAAGAAGGAAGGAAGGAAAAGGTGTACAAGTGAGCCATTTCACCTCTAAGAGTGGCCTCCTAGTGTTCCACACAGAAAAATTGTTTTTTTAAGGCTGAGTGAGAATGTTCTTATAGTAGTCCTTCTGGGCCCTTGAGAGTTTCCCAAACCCCAGAGAGCCATTCTTCTGTCTTGCTTCAATGCTGGTCAGAAACTCGCAGGCACAACTGCTTTGTGTGCCTGGTTGGAGAAAGGTGTAACCTACTCAGGTCTTGTTCTTTGGTAATTCCAACTGAAGAAGTGCTTTTTTGACTAGGTTTCAGTACTGACTAAGCTTATCATTGGATTTTAAGCCAGAAAGAAACACAGACATAACTTTTTAAGAATAAATTGAGGGGGCTGGTGAGATGGCTCAGTGGTCTAAAGCACCTACTTAGAACAAGATAAGCTAAGCAAAGCACAGGGACCGCAGTTCAATCCCCCAGCACCACATGCCAGCCA
>NW_004524698.1:7063787-7072878 GCF_000260255.1 Octodon degus
AGTGGTCTAAAGCACCTACTTGGAACAAGCTTGGCTAAAGCACAGGGACCGCGGTTCGATCCCCCAGCACCACATGCCAGCCAGCTGCGCCCCCTGGTGGGCTGAGCTGGCCACACACACACACACACACACACACACAATAAATGTTAAAAAAAAAAAAAAAAAATCAAAGCTCCATAGAAAAAGTCATGAGTGTAAAAGGGATCTTTCCTACTCCTTATGATTTTTAAAGCTGTGCCTCGTGTCTCTCCATGTCAACGCAGTCCTGGCCTTCCTGAGGGCCCAATATATGTCCATGTCCCTGAGCACTTCTAGGGACCAGAAGCTGCACTAGAGCCTGACCCATATTCTAAATGTTAATCCTTCCTACAGCTTCAGAAGGTGGGCACCATAAGGCCCCAACCCCTACACCCTGCACAGAAGGGCTCAGCTTGATCTGGGAATTAATGAGCAAGGATCCATACAGAAGTGATGGCAGAGGGGCAAGGGAGATGGCTCAGTGGACTAAGTGCTTCCCTGGCAAGTGCAAAGGCCTGAGTTCAATCCCTGGTTCTGGAAAAAAAAAAAGCAAAAAGAAGTGATGGCAGTACCAGAGCCCAACCCAGACCCTTGTTCCTTATCTAACTACCATACCTGCAACAGTGTTCACCTTCTGCTGTTCCACTATCCTGACTACTCCTCACCATCCTTGAGAAGGCTTCTCTGCATGAGCTGTAGCTGATCTATTTCCACACCACTTTGGGACCCTCTGTGGCCTGTTCTCTGGTGACTATATGCTGACACCTGTACAGGGCACTGGGTTCCTCATACCTAGCACCTGTCCTCACTTGGAAGATGTGGATGCAGTTCTGGGAATGAAGTTCCTACCTGAGAATCTGTACATTGGCCTCAGCTGTCCCTCCTGAGAGCCTCTGGCTTTCTTAGGAGGATGTTCCCTGAGGGCTGCTAGCCAAAAGCACCTGGAACCCTGATATCCTACCAGTCTCTTTCATAATTCACTGGTGTGACACAGGAGCACTCACATGGAATGGACACTAATCAGATCCCATGAGCCTTGGGACATCTGCTACCATGAGATAGGTGTTGTTGGCTCTGTCTGCAGCATAGAAAACAGTCTTAGAGGTCAAGCTAGCACCATGGTGTCAGAGGGGGACAGAGTATACCACAACGGCTCCCCCTGGGCAGTGTCCAGCAGGTAGTTGTCCTCTTAAACATCTGGCAAATAACCAGTAAGCAAACCCTCTCATTTCATTAGAATGGGGAGTGACCTGCCCAGGTGCCCATTGTGAATGAGCCAAGGAGGGACAGAGCAGCCCCAGAACACAGACTCCTCACTCCTCTTCTTCCCTTCCACAGACAAACATATTGCCCACCAGAATGCTCACTGTCATGCATAGATCACAGCTAGCCTTTCCAACTTAGCCTGGCCTAGTCCACAAGGTCCTTCAAACCTCAACAAGGCCTTCCAGCTGACAACCTGCACCTTTCACCTTTCTGGCATGTGTTACAAGGGGAAATTCTGGGAATGCTTCCTATATTGACAGATTGAGAAGTTACCCCTATTTTGTGCATTTCTGATTCTCAAACTTTTACAAAGCCAAAGGTTGGGCTTAGGGGAGTTAAAGAACAGAAAGATGTTTGTGAGGGACACTGACCCATCCTTCCAAAGTAACAGCAGCCAAAACCAATCTGGGAAAGCCTTTCATGATGGGACTCACAAGGAAGCTAGAGAACAGCTCCTCCTAGGACCCCCAAGGTACTCTCTCATAACTGGCCCCACCAACTTCCTGACTCTCACCCTCCTATATACTCAAGCAAAGATTCACTCTTCACCTCCAACTTTTGTCTTCAAGACAGAAGAAACATCCCATTAGATGTTTCTTCTGTCTTGCCTCCATGAACATAATGCTCTGGTCACTGGTCTCACTTCAATTCCAGAGCAATGGCATTGTTCAAGCACCTCCACCTGGTCTCCAGCATGTGCCAGCCCAGCCTGAAGTAGACTCTCCACAAGTGACGCAAATCATAATGTGAAAGTAGCACTTTAACTGCCATTCTACTATCCCAGTAACTAATGCAGCAAGTCACAGTAAGGTCTCATTACTTCCACAAGAGAGACAAACACAAGAAGACTCGGGAGGTGGGGGCTTCACTGTTACCAGAACCATGTAAAGAGAAAGGGTTGCTACTGCAGGGTTCAAAAATTCCTTTCCCCTTGCTGAGACAAATATAGACTGCTCTATCCTCAGACAGGACTTCAATGATCTCCTAGCTGGGCACCTTTATTTTGTAAGTGAGTGAAGACAATGTAGAAAAAGAAAGCAACAGGTCACAAAATGAGGAAACTGAACATGGGGCAAACAAGGAGGCTCAGGAGCCGAGGAGATGGCTCAGTGGAATACGTACTTCCCTGGCAAGCAGAAGAGCCTGAGTTCAATCCCTGGTTCTGCCAAATTAAAAAAAAAAAAAAAAAAAGAGGCTCAGCTAGACCTGTCAAACAGTATTCAGAAAGACAGAGTAATCTATTAAAGCACAAATAGTAATGGAAAAAAATTAATAGTATTAAGGAGAAAGAAGTGGCTCTCAGGTTTCCTTTTTAGAGCTGGGGATGTAGCTCAGAGTCTCAGCTATTGTCTAGCATGCAGAAGGCCTGGGCAAGGCCCTGGGTTCGAACTACAAAAGCTAAAACCAAGAAAACACTAGGCTTCAAGAACAAACAGAATGGTAGAATTATTGACCATTTTTCTACTGTCATTTTTAATCCCAAATATGGTATGTTATTGAAAGGTTCAAAGATGTGACTAATACTGCAATAAAGTATACTGGCATTGAAAAAAAAATTTAAAGAGAAAATGTCAGGGGTGTGTGGTGGTGCATGCCTGTAATCCCAGCACTCCAGAGGCTGAGGCAGGAGGACTGCTGAGTGTTGGAGGCCAGCCTGGGCTACACAGTGAGTTCAAGGCCAGCCTAGACAATATAGCCAGACCCTGTCTCAACAAAACAAAACAAAACAACTCAGCAAAAGCCACTGGAGCTCTCCTGTCCCACCAAGGACAGTCAGTCATCACTGTGAATCTGAGTCAGAAAGAACCTGAGATGTGCAACCTTGCTATACATCAAAGTCATTATCTTACCCTAGACCAACTGAATCAGAATAGCTTGAGAATGGACTCCAAGAATCTATAATTTTAAAAATTCTCCCAAATAAACCTGAAACAACAGAAGGACACAATGGTATTGGCAACCACTTAGAAACTGTGATTCTTCCTTCTAAATGAAAATGAAACCAAAGTCAGAGAGGAAAATGATTTGCCAAAAGTAACACTGCGTTGGTGCTGGGCCCTGCCTAGAAACTATTTCTACCAATTCTGAGTCCAGAAAGGCAAATCCTCTCATCTCTAAATGCCCAGGACCCCTCCCCACTACCCAGAACCAGTTACCTCTGCAGGCCAATAAGCTTCCACTTCTGAAAATCCATAATGTGCAAAGGAGAGGACACCCAGTGCTTCACAGGTTTGGCATAGTGGCCATAGTTGGGAACAAAAATGGACAATGCTGTCACAAGCTTCCTGACTATGGTTTCATCTTCTCCTAGAACCACGAGGGTCCTCCCACTGAGTAGGGAGTAGATAGCTGGGTGGGCAAAGGGGTACTGGCGGATGAATCTTAAGGCATTCTGGCCAGCCCTCTTTTTATGCCTCTCGGAAGACAAGCTGACTGGGTAAGCAGAGGAGGGGGTCCTGTCTGAGCTAGTGGAGGCTACACTGCTCACATAGCTGGTGTCAGAATAGTTATCCAGACTAGTCTTACTGACATCCCGGCTAGCCAGCAGGTGGTTTGGATCCAATTCATAAGCTGGGAATGTCTCACAACTGTTGTCTTGTGAAGGATTGGTGTTTTCCACTGCAAAGTCCACATGGAAGTGCTGGTCCTTCTGCCTGTAGCGCTGTGGGGGAATGCTCACTACACCATCCTCATCAGAGAGAGTGTGGGCAGGGATGGGGAGTGGTACCAGTTGACCATTGCTCTCCTTTCCAATACAGCAGGAGGAATCTATCTGAGGCGGGGTGTTTTCCAAACCACCCTCCTGGGCCTCACTTAGCTCCAGTGGATTGATGCTTGCACTAAAGTGGATGGCCCCCTCATCTGCATATGATTCTTCCTCATTAATGGCACTTGGATAGCTGGCCTTAAAGTCATCAGGGATGAGGGCCTCAGAAGGACAGGTGCTCAAGACTTCAATACTGTCCTCACTGATGGTCCTGTGGCTGACTGCTTTGCTTCGGACCACCTGGGGACTTAATGGCACCGTAAGGCTTGCCTGGCTGTCAGACTTTGCCAGCAGAGCAGTAGACTTCTCAGTGCCCAGAACTTCAATGCTTTCACCACTGCTGATGCTCCCTTTCATGTCCATATCCAGGTAGTCCAGGTTTTCTTGGGGGTCAAAACTGTTTGATTCTGTCACCTCTACTTCTTTGTACTCCTCATCTCCAAGTTCCTGGTCCATCTTGATCAACACAGACTCCACACTGGACTTGTAGGAACCAACACTAATTAACACTTTAGGGATCAGGCATTCTTCCAGAGACCTGGAAGGTAGCCTGTCTTGACTGAGCTGAGATGGTACACTCTCTTGTTTCTCCACCATCCTGTCATCAGCATCCACAAAGTCTTCAAAGAGGAAGTTTGTTATATGTTGTTGTTTTAGAAGTGTTCGGTCAATCTGACTGGTCAGGAGGTAGCACAGGTCTCCTCTGAACATGCGTTCAATGTGGCCGAGCTGGGCTAGGGTTTGGGTGAAATACTCAGTGTCACAGAGCTCCTCCAATGTCTTCAACTTCTTGTCAAAACACTTGGTAGACTTTGCTTTAATGAGTTTTGGGGTATAGGCTGGTCTGCAGGTGTAAATGTCTGAGTCAGCAGACTCATCTGGGTTAGAGGTAGTGGATGCATGGTCAGCCTGACCCTGGGTATGCTCCATCTCACCAGGACACAAATCAGACCCCTTCACCTTCCTATGAGGATATGATCGGATCTGCTTCAGCAGGTCTTGATGTTCAATAATGGACTTCTCTACACTAGCCAGTTCATTAGCTTTTTCAATTGCCTGAGATGAGTAAAAACCTTTATCATTGGCTTTCTTCTGGATCTCTGTTTCTGTGTGCAGGACTGTCCTAGTATAATCCAAGTCTTTCAGCTTTTTTTCAAGTTCCCCAGCAAATGCCTTCCTGTTGCCTGATTTCAAACACTCAGAGGCTTTAGAAAATTCAGCTGAAAGCTCCTGGAACTGCTGCATGATTTTATGCTGGTCTGCTGAGATATATGCCATGCAGAAGGGCCTCACAAAGCCTCGGGCTTCTAGATCATACAGGGTGAGGTGATGCACATATGCAAACGCTCCTTCCTTGGAGTCTCCCAGCACTACTTTGGAGTCCTCCACAAAGTTTAGCTTGGGGTAGGCAGAACCAGGAGGATGGCCCACAAAGGAAGCCTGGTAATCCACAGACATGATACGCAGAGAGAAGTAATTGAGATCAAAAGTACCAAAAACTTTGGTGTCATTGGGAATGGTCAGCAAGGGTTGGGGTCCCACCTGCTCAGAGAACTCTGAAATAAGGATGAAGTCCCTTGAGAACTTGGCCCCGGACAGCTTAGACCACGGGTTGGCTCCCTGGTTGGCGAAAGGGAAGAGCGGCACTGAGTACTCCTCAGGCAGGGACGGTTCGTTGTAAGGCTCTTCCTCGTATTCATCTTCTTTGGTGAAGGCTACCACGTCAGGGGCGCTGATCATATTTCCTGATATACAGAGAGAACATTGAGAGGAAATGGGAAAGAACGCAGGGTCAATCGATACAGCAAAGCGAGTCCTATTAAGGAGGAAGCGAAGTCCTTGAGGACTTGTTCGCGGCCCCAGGGATCCTAGGCGGCCTCTCACACTAGAGAACTTGAACTCTTGAAGCTCCCTTAGACGTACAACTCCTCCAGAGCCCGCAGAGGTCCATGAACTGCAAAGCTGCAGACCCAGAAGACGGCGGAGGATGGTCGCTTTCCCTCTTCCTCCGGCAAGCACCACCGGCGCAAGGCACCTGCAACGAGATCACTACCACTCCCCGGAGCCCACCGAGACTGCAACAGGACCAGTCCTAATTGAGTGCCTAATGTGGACGCAGGGTTCACCCAAGCTTTGCCACCCGCACGGCCCGAAAGCAAAAACCGTCTGGGATCCTTGGAGGCCACAAACCGGAGACAGCTACCGCTGCGCCGCCATCTTAGCATCACATGACTCCCGGTCAACCACGCCGAGTGCCCCGGAAGTGTCTCACAAACTTCCGGACAGGAGCAATAAAGGTAGTTAGAGCGCCTCGGACGGCACGACCCAGTGGCCCCTACCAAGTACCAGTAGACTAGTTAAACACTGTACTTGAAAGAAAGCCAAGTAGGACTGGAATGTGGAGGCGAAAAGCGCTTGGCTGTGCGCTCTGGGAGCGCGAGGCAGTCTGGGAGTTGTAGTTCGGCGTCACTGTGGGGCGCTACTCTGGAGGAAGTGGCGGGAGAAGGCGGGAAGAAGCAGAGTTGCGGGTTTTGGTTTATGGGTCCGCGGCTGCCGGGAGAAGGAGCAGTAACTGCAGCCCCGGAAGCCAGCGTGAAGGTGGGCAAGTCACCAAAGGGCGGGCGCCTCCCAGAGTCTGGAATTCCCCCGGGTGCGCGCCAGGCGGCCCTTGTCCCTGGCTTCTCCAACATGCGCAGGCACCCGGAGAGCCGCTACGGGCGCGGGGCCTAGAGATGATCTTTTCGGTCGTCCGTTACCCGCTCCGGTGGTTTCGAAGGCCCACGGGCCGTACTTTGACCCTCGCTGCCATGGAGGTTGCCTTCCGAGGCGTGCGGAAAGTCCTGTGTGTGGCCGAGAAAAACGACGCAGCCAAGGGAATCGCTGATCTGCTGTCCAGCGGTCGCATGAGACGGGTAAGAATGTGTTTGCGACCCGCTGCGCCCCCTGGGAGAAGCCACTGAGCGGGACAGCGTGGCGGGCGCCGGGATTCTCCGTCTCGGAGACCACTGCTTCTCGCGTGGCCCAGTGCAGAGACTTCCCTGACCGCAAGCTGGCGCACCCGTGGAATTGTAAAATATAGTCAGATTTTTTCACTTGTTAGAAAATCTTCAATCTTTGTGTCTCTAACAGCGTTCTCAAATTTGTCTAATCCTCCAACACACCTGGGAACACTGCCTGTTTTGTAGATCTAACGTTTAGTTCAATTGGAAAGCTAAGCAAACTCCTTTAACTTCGAATTCAAGCCCCGACTCGACCAAATGATCCCCAACTATCTGAGCCCTTCCGTATTTTGTGCCACATCGCTTACATTGTGCATTTCTAATTTACCAGTCCCTAATCTCACCTTGATGGGATGACAAGCTTTGGGAGTTAAGAGTTGGAGTCAGCCCTCTTCTTGTTCCTACAAATTGATTCCAAGAGCTAAAAGTATAGTATGTGAATATTTTCAGGATAAACTGTGGTCACAGAGGAAAGGGAAGATAAACGACTTAAAGGAGGCAAGGGCATGAGAACCTTTGTTCAGGAAAATCTCCCAGATAATAAAGGTGGTTCATGAAATGGTTTTCTGTAGAACATTTCTAAGAACATGGGACCTAAGTTCCCGGTTCCGGCTTTTCTGTTGTTGCTGCTGTTTGTTTGTTTGTTTGTTTGTTTGTTTTACAGTTTCCAGGGACCTTAGATCTGTTCTTCTAGCTCTAGGAAAAGGCAGCTGAGGTTGAACAGCTGGCTTAGAGGTTCGCCTTTTTCCAGTGCTGAAAATCATGACCAGCTCAGCATTTGCCTACTTCTGAGGCTCTGAAGCTTTTGAAAGGGGCCCCTTTAATCTTACTTCTTTATATTTTACAACTCTGCTTAAATGTTTCTTTTTGAAGGAAACTTTCTCTTACATCCCTGCCCCTAGCACCACTAGGTCAGGGACCTTTGGGGTTTTTTGTTTTGCTTTGTTTGTTGTTGTTTTTGCGGAACCAGGGATTGAACTCAGACCCTTGGGCTTGCCAAGGAAGCGCTTATTCTACTGAGCCATCTCCCCGGCCCCAGGGACCTTTATTGATAAGTTATCATGGCACTTTGCTTTCCTATTTGGAAGTTATCTTCCAAGTTCAGTACAGCAAAGTCAAATTATTTGTTGGACTCTCAAGCTCCGAAGGATAAAGTAGTATATTAAGTAGTTGCTTTATACTCCTGGTGTTTAATGTAGGTCTGAAATACAGAGACTTTCAGTGAATATTGGTTGGGTAAATGAGTCTGGAAGTTTATCAGACAGTACAAATGTGTGAGGAACAAACCACCCCCTACACACACACACACAAAGAGGAACAACCCAATGGTGTGCCTTGTTTAAAATGAGGGAGTGTTGGGGCTGGGGAGATAGCTCAGTGGAATAAGCACTTGCCTGGCAAGCATAAGGAACTGAGTTCAATCCCTGGTTCCACAAAAAAATAAAATAAAATAAAATAAAATGAGGGAGTGGGTAGGAGCTTGGTCAGTAGGGGTGGAAAAACTAGCAGGTCAAATAAGAGAAGCAATTGCATGCAGATCCTGAAGGCATTAGGAAGCCATGTGGTTGTGGGTAGTTGAATGTGGTAAAACATACATAAAATTCACCACTTTAGCTATTTTGAAATGTATGATTTGATATCATTTAATACATTCCCCAAAAGGAGATCTCTATTTATTAAGCAACTATTCTCCCTTATATCCTCCTTCCAGTCACCTGCAGCCACTACTTTCTATCTGCATGGATTTGCTAATTCTGGACATGTCCTACAAATGGAGTAGTGCACTATCGGGCCTTTCTGTGTCAAGATTCTTTCACTTAGCATCATGTTTTTGAAATCTGTCCATGCTGTAGTGTGTATTGGTACTTCATCCCTTTTTATGGCTGCATAGTGTTTCATTGCATAAATAGATCTCTTATTTTGGCTTTTTGTTTTTGGTTGGGTTTTTAGGGAACGGTCTACAGGGTGTTCAGGGTCTCACTACTAGATCAGACTCATACTGATCCTCCTGTTTTCAGCCTCCCAAGTGCTGGGATTACAG
>NW_004524698.1:7077178-7085087 GCF_000260255.1 Octodon degus
ATGTCTTAAAAATAACTGTTCAAATAACCACTAGGAAGAATGTATGCAATGTGTTAATTATTGAAACTGTCCTACCAATTTGGTTTGAAATTGTCTCATTGCTATTTGTTTCTCAATAAAATTATGGGCGAAAAAATAACTGTTACATAAAGGTCCTGAGTTACAGATAATAAATTTATAACCTCTAAGAAACTATGGTGTCCCCATATCTATCTATCTCTCTTTTTTAGCGGGGAGAGGTGTGCGGTTCTGGGGTTGGAATCCAGAACTTTGTGTGTGTTAAACAGGCTCTATCCCAACCTGTACCACCAAGCTATGCCCCAAGCCCTAAGAAAATTATTTTTGAGGCAGGGTCTCACTATGTACTCAGGCTGACCTTGAAGTCTCTGTGTATCCCAGGCTGGCCTTGAACTCACAGCAATCCTCAATCCTCTTGCCTCCGCCTCCTGAGTGCTAGGATTATAGGTGTGTACCACTATACTCGGCTGAGGAGATTTTAAATGATACAGAATGCAGTATCATAGTCATGGAATTGGTGTGCTGATTGGATTGCCTATGGATTTTGGCTTTGATGAGTTATGTTTATTCCCAATCAACTATGTTGTGTTTTTGGTTTTTCCTTTAATAGAAGTCCCTCACTTTCATTTGAATAACTTGGTAAAGTATAATTACAAAATGATTAATTTGAATTCTCTTATCATTCAGAACGTCACTATGATAATGACTTCAGTTTCTGGACACTTGCTGGCTCATGATTTCCAGATGCAGTTTCGAAAATGGTCAGTACAATTTCTAGGGGAAGGACTGTGATGTTTTGTTTTTGTGGTACCAGGGATTGAACTCAGGACCCTATGCTTGCCAGGCAAGTGCTTGTTCTACTGAGCTATCTTCCCAGGCCCCAGGACTATGATTATTATAGTAAGTTGTGAAAATATTACAGGACTCTTGAAGCATGTTGATGTTACCGCATAACTTACAGTACCAATATGACCTAGGAATGTCTGATTTGTCGTATATTTTTATATCTTTAGAATGAATATCCACTTTTAGATGTTCCCCCCAAGCAGACACCTTTCATGCAGCTGTTGGATTGCATTTGTCCTGTTGCAGATGTGTATAAAAGGGTTCCAGATATTTTCTGAGCAATTTCTATTAATCTTCACTGGGGAGAGGACATTGTGCCATGTAGAGGATCGTGGCTTTGCTTTTAATCTTCTGGGCCATTGACCTTTGCTTTCTCTTTTCCTTTCCTATTCCTTCCTTCTTTTTCCCTACCCCTCCCATTTTGCTTCCCTGTCCTACCCCTGTTCCTTCATTTCTCCTCTTACCTACCTTTTCCATCTCCCTAACCCCTTTCTTTGATATCACGTAACAACCCCAGGCCTTGCACTTGGCAGGCAGGCACTATACTGCTGAACTACATGTCTGGCCAATTCCATCACCTTTTGAGACTGTCTTGTTGTGCTACCCAGGTTGCTCTTGAACTCCATGGTCAGTCTTCTGTCTCAGCCTTCCAGGTAGCTGGGATTAGAGGTATGCAAGACTGCACTTGAGCCACTGTCTGCTAGGGGTCCATCTATGAGCTACTGAGCAGTGCATTCTTGTTAGAGTAGAGGACTATCATGTGCTGGCATGAGAATCTTTGTGCTTTTATTTCCTAGGCACAGCTGCAATCCCCTTGTCCTCTTTGAAGCAGAAATCGAAAAATACTGCCCAGAGAATTTTATAGACATCAAGGTAGGATCTTTTGAAAGATATGTGGCACTGAAGTTGAAACAACCACATGTAGATCCTAACACCCATCCCACCCCTGGGTACATGGAGAGACTGAAGTGTGTATGGTTTCACTGCAAATTGTTAGTTCACTGCTACCTGGGAACCCTTCCTTAGATGAAGCACCATGAAGTTGTTTTCTGGGTTTTTGTTTTTGTTTTTTAACAAGCAAATAGAACTACTGGAGGTAGAAGTATGTGTTAGAGGTTAACTATAGTCTCATCATATTAGTGCACTAGTAGGAAACCCTCAGTCTTCTGAAAGGGCACTTATAGGCCTGGGGGATTGTATTAGTGACCACACTATCACTGGTGCTGGTATGAGTGATTTCCCCTGATTTTTTTCTAACACTGCATAACACCAGTAGTCCTCAGTAAATCTCTTCAGTGTAGAAGTGTCCAAAAATTGCCCTGGATTCTACTCTCAGTGTTCTTTCCTCCATTAACTTCAGAAAACTCTGGAACGAGAGACACGACAATGCCAAGCCCTGGTGATCTGGACTGACTGTGACAGAGAAGGTGAAAACATTGGGTTTGAGATTATTCATGTGTGCAAGGCAGGTAAGTGCTACAGTTACTGCGCTTCTTTGTTCATAATTCATAATTGGAAGATTCTACTGCATATCTGTACAGTGTTCTGTGGCCAAGTTCTTCTTTATAGCCTCATATCCATCAAATGTCAGGCCAGTCTGATGTACTTCCTAGGACTACCAGGAGACAAGTGAGTTAGCAATCTATTTTTTTAAGTGTATCTTTTTAAAAATTATATATATTAAATATATGCAAGAGACAGGGCTGACCTGATAGCTCAGCAGACTAAAGCACCTGCTTAGGCAGAGCGCAGCAGCCAGAATTCCATCCCCAGCATTCCATGCCACCCCTGCACATGGGCACTCTGAGAGGGTGATTGAGACTGTGTAGTGGCACGCACCTGTAATCCCAGCACTTGGGAGGCTGAAAGCAGGAGAATCACTGAGTCCAATCTATGTAGTGAGACCCTGTAGATCCTGTCCTAAATACAGAATAAATAAATAATATATGCAAGAGAATATATGTCCTATAAGTACAAAAAATTCTAAAGAGGGTCAGGGAGGTGGGTCAGTAGAATAAGCGCTTACCTGGCAAGTGCAAGGGCCTGAGTTCAATCCCCGGTTCCAAAAAAAAAAAAAAATCTAAAGTATTCTATTTTTTCTTTCTTTTTTTTAAATGTACTTAGTACAGAGTCTATAGGGTCTCACTACCCAAATCAGACTTGTAGTGATCCTCATATTTTCAGTCTCCCAAGTGCTGGAATTACAGGCATGCACCACTACACCCAGTCTCATTCTCCATCTCAGCACGTTCCCAAAGCGAGGCTGGCACGGCACGCTGGGGATTGAACCCCAGTCCCTTTGCCTAAGCTGGTGCTTTAGTCCTCTGAGCTATCTGGCCAGCCCTAGTATTCTGCTTTTTTCAGTCACCTATATATACATTCTTTATATAATGCCTGTTAATAAACAACTGTTGGAATAGCTACGTCTCAGTTGTAGAACACTTACCTACCATCTACAAGCCCCTGAGTTTGATCCACAGCATCTCAATAAATGAATAAATGAGTGAATGAATGTTGGCTTAAATTTGAATGGCTCAAAGAGGGCAGTGCTTCCTGATAACTTGGAGGAGGTAGAGAACACACCATTGTTTGGCTCAGGTGGTAAGATTGTTGATTTTCCTCAATGGTTTTGTATTGAGAAACTAATGGCTCCTAGAAATTTATGGCGGCTGCTCAGCCCACCCTGGAGGCAGGGCTGGCACCACATGTGGTGCCAGGGATCAAACTGTGGTCCCTGCGCTTGTCTAAGTAGGCACTTTAGCCCACTGAGCTATCTCACCAGCCTCAACTCCTAGAAATTTATTTATTTATTTTTTGCATTTAGTACAGGGGATATAGGGTCTACAGGGTCTTACTATGTACTCGTAGTAATCCTCCTGTTTTTAGCCTCCCAAGCACTGGAATTACAGGTGTGTGCCAACCCAGTCTGGATCGCCGTCTCAGGGCACCCCGGGCGGCAAACAGGGCCAGCACGACTCCCCAGGGATCAGACCCCTGCTGAAGCAGACACTTTAGTCTGCTGAGTTATCAGGCCAGTCCTAGAAATTTAAATACATCAACTTTTTTCTTCTTTTGAGACAGGGTCTTATAATGAAATTCAAGCTTCCTTTGAACTCACTGTATAACCCAACCCAGCCTTGAACTTGAGGCAGTCCTCCTGTCTCCCAGTGCATCAGCTTTCATGGAGAGTGTGTGTGTGTTATGTTCTTTCCTGAAGGGCCATGAAGTTTCCCAGAAAACGTTTTAATTGACAGTATTTGTTTTCTCTTTAAAGGGCTGAGAGAAAATAAGATTAAAAGGTTCACACAGAGAATTTTAATTAATAACTAAAATTGACTTCATTATTTCAGACAACTCTCAGATCAAAGAGTGATGTTTTTAACATTTTACACCACTCCATTAATCTCCCAGGTTCTTGAACTTGTTTGCCCTTCTGTTGAGGTAGTTTAGGCAAAGTAAGGCTTTTATAATAAAAGTATAGTGTGATTGGCTTTGACCTCAGTGACCCTTTGTGTTCTACAGTGAAGCCCAGTCTACAGGTGTTAAGAGCCCGGTTCTCCGAGATCACCCCCCGTGCTGTCAGGACAGCCTGTGAAAACCTGACTGAGCCAGATCAGAGAATCAGTGATGCTGTGGATGTGAGGCAGGAGCTGGACCTGAGGATCGGTGAGGAGCTAGACATGCTCTGCCATGTCCCATGTAGCATGTTGGTATTGGGTTATAAAACCAAAAATGACCTCCTTGTTCATCACTTTCTCATTCTTTCAACTCTTACTATTTTGCAGGAGCTGCCTTCACTCGATTCCAGACTCTGCGGCTCCAGAAGGTTTTTCCAGAAGTGCTGACTGAACAGCTCATCAGCTATGGCAGCTGCCAGTTTCCCACACTGGGCTTTGTGGTAGAAAGGTTCAAAGCCATTCAAGCCTTTGTGCCAGAAATCTTCCATAGAATCAAAGGTAAAGCTGGGAATTATTGACGTGGGACCTCCAGACCCAAGGACAACAAGAACTATAAGCGATAATAACACAAATTAAATGTATAAGAGCTGGAGAGATAGCTCAACCGACTAAGCACTTGCTTGGGCAAGCACAGGGACCAGGGTTGAATCTCTGGCACGATAGGCCACACAAGTTCTACCCTTAGGCCTATTGAGCTGGCCACAGAAACTGGGCATGGTGGTGCACACCTATAACCCCAGCACTGGGGAGGCTGTGAACAGGAGGATCACTATGAGTCTGAGCTGCTACTGAGACCCTATACCACATACATTTTTCCACCATGCTACCCTTCCACTTCTGTTTAATACTCAGAATCCACGTAAGTTTCTTTTAATTAACCAGAACTCTTACCCCTTTTTAAATTCCTTTGGTTTTTCACTGTAATATCTTTGTCTGTTAATTACATCATGTGGTTTCTCTGAGACAGCTTTTCTGTTTGTCTCTCCCTAATGTAGTAACTCATGACCATGAAGATGGAATTGTAGATTTCAATTGGAAAAGGCATCGTCTCTTTAACCACACAGCTTGTCTTGTCCTGTATCAGTTGTGTATGGAGGTAAGGAGTCCTTGGAGAGCTTAATGACCTAGAAAACATTCTGTGTACCTCCCCAGGCATACCCTCTGTGTGGGGGTGTACCACAAATCATCAAACCTAGAGCACTGTGGATCCTAAGATACCATCAGTCAATCAGTTAACCAACAAGAGGGTATGCCTGAGGTGATTCTGTCCTGATTTCCCACTGCAGTCTATTAGTTTTTATTTTGCATCTCAGGGCATCACTTTTTAGGAACCGGCAAGACTAGAATGCCATGAAAATAGCTCCAAAAATAAAGAAAAGAATCTGCAGAACTTAAGTAAAAGCAGAATTTTTGAGAAGTGGTGGACCCTTCCTGAAGCATATATTGTTGCAGTAAATTAGGAAAGGTCAGCTAGATCTGTCCAGACCATGAACTCCTAGAGCACCAAAGGGCATCTGGTCTAGCTCTTCTCCATTGATCCCATGAGGAGATCTACAGAGATGAAAATTAATTCACAAGTTGAGTTGCTCATGACTTTGGTTCATTTCATGTGATAAATGCAAGGATGAAAGTAAAACAATATAAAGGAATAGAGGATGGCATGGGGGCTGGATGTGGACTTTATAGATGAAGTGATTTTATGGGGCCTCTTAGGATGACATTTGAGCAGGAGAATCCTGTTCATTAGAGCAGCACATGTAAAAGGTCAGTCAGCTTAGGCCACAGGCCGGTCAGTGTCAGAGTTAGGAGGGACCTCAGCTTACATCTGACTCTCAGGCAGACAGCCCACTGTGTGATGTCACTTCTCATACATCAACACTTAATTGCCTGGTTTAACCTGGGGCTGCACACAGTGATGTCTTAAGTAAGATCCACAATGCTCTAGGTTTGATAATTTGTGGTATACTCTGGCAGATTTATTATTACTTTGGGGAAAAAAAGGTCAAAACTATTAAGTACTTTCTGTGTGCCATTTTATTAAATGTGTTTTGTTTAATCCTAATAATCCCATGAAGGCAATGATACTATGCAATTTCAGAGTAGGAAGTTGAGAAAGTGAAATAATTCACAGATATCCTAGAGGTATTGGGAAATGGAGCACCGGCCGCTAGTATATCTGTGCACCTGCTGTAGAGTCCATCATTTCCTAGTGTCATGCTGCTTGTTTACCACTCCATCCTCTAGACACCCTAGACCACCTAGAGTCTTGGAGTTTCTGGGACACTGCACATTTATTTGTTAAATAAAAAGACCTTAAAATCAATCAGTCAACCAATGAATCACAACTAGGATATGAGGTAGAAACACATGGCAAGTGGCATACTATTAACTCCTTGGAAACAGCAACTTGTTCCCTGGTGTATTGGAAGGGGAAAATTTTGATTATGATATTCAAATGTTCTCATTAGTAAATCACTTAAGCTGAGTTTCTTTAGTATTTACAACTTTTTAAAATGTGAAGTTTTGGGGGGCCAGGAAGATGACTTAGTAGAATAAGCACTTCCCTGGCAAGCGCAAGGGTCTGAGTTCAATCCCCGGTTCTGCCCAAAAAAATAAAATAAAATAAAATGTGAAATTTTAAGATAAGTTTTCTGTACTAAAGAAAAAAGGTAGCAAGCACAAGGTCCTGAGTTCAATTTCTAGTGCCAAAAAAAAAAAAAATCAGTTTTCCCAGTGTCACAATTACTCTTGTCTCATTGCTGGGACAAAATACCCATCACCCAAAATGAAGGGAGGAAAGGTTTATTTTATTTAGTTCACAGTGGAAGTTGCAGCCTATGCTTTGGCTGGCTTCAAGGCAGAGTGGCCACAGAGCAGCTATTCCTGCTGAGCAAAGGGAGCAAAAGGGAGAAGCAGCCCCTTCAGGCAGCTAGCTAGCCTCCCTCCCCTCCTTGCATTGTAAAGCAATTTACCCACCCCAGGGTCAGGGTGTAACATATCTGCAATCTCTACGTTGGATCAAAAATCAGTCTCAAAAAAGGAATCATAAGAGTCAATCCCCAGTCTGCTTAAAAAAAAAAAAAAAAAAGGAATCATGAGAGTCAATCCCCAGTTCCAACAACAACAACAAAGAAATCAATCTCAAACTCCAGAAGCTGCCCCATGACTACATGAGGTTTCGGGGACCACTAGACAAACCATAACACCCAGGTTGTATAATTTTTCGTATTTCTTTTAAAATCTTTACTCATTTATTTAGTTAGTTCAGGGTCTCACTACACAGCTCAAACTCTTGCCTGTAATCCCCTCCTGGCTCAGCCTCCCCAGTATAGGGGATTACAAGCATGCACCAGCACACCTGGTTTCAGGGGTTAGCTTGGCACCTGGGCCTGGCACAGCATGCAGTACCTGGGATCAAAGCCATGTCTTTGCATTTGCCAGGCAGGCACTTAGACCACCAAGCTATCTCCCCAGCCCAATTGTTTCTTTTTAACTATTCTGAAGTACATGTTTAGGTAGGAAACTACTCAAGAGATTCAGAGAGACTAGTATCCCATTGGCTCTGCTTTGTTTTTTTGTTTTTTTTT
>NW_004524698.1:7085441-7086934 GCF_000260255.1 Octodon degus
CAGTGGGCATCCTTGTCTTGTTCCTGATCTTATAGTGAAAGCTTTCAGTTTTTGTCCAGAAAGAAAAGTCCTAAAAGAGAATCCTGAAGTAGGTTCAATAGCAGTAATATGATTAATTCTTATTTGAGTAATTAGAAAAGATAGTATTTGGTTGATATATTTATTCAGAAAAAAGTTCCATTCTTAGTATGTTCATCAGCTGTTACTTTCTCCAGAACTCTTCTGTAATTAGGAGCATCCTATTTCCCTTTGTTCTTATCCAAGAGACAGAATTGAATGTAAATGTGTGTAGTCCTCATTAAATAGGAACTACAAGGAGTCAAGTTTAAAATGCTTTTTGGTAAAACAGGCTATCTTCTGGGATGGTGTCACAGACCTGCTACAGGCCATCTACCTGAAAAAGATTGGACCATTGGTTCCCACAGTATGTCCTTATAGGAAGCCCTTCCTGGTCCTCATCTCCATCCAAGAAGTCTGTAATCCCAAAAATAGATTATTCAAATCCCACCAAGTTAATTCCAATCTACCACTCCCAGTGCAACCTATGGCTAAAATAAAGATACTAAAGCATATTTATAATTATGAGGAACCAAGGAGCCCTAAGTTCAGCCACAAAAACGTCTTTTCAGAACAAAAGGGCCTACCTAGGGACAAACCCGGGCTTTATTCAGTCGTAAAGGAGGAGTGGCTTGTAGATGAATGACTGAGAATTGTGGGAAGTAGGTGAGTACTGTGAGCTGAGCTAGGTAGGTGGCTTGCATTTACCTCTGCAATATGCAGAGAGAAGGATAGGCAGAAAAGTAATTTGCATTATACTATTCAGATAATATCTAATGTTTTGGAGTCCAGTGCTTCAGCTCTAGTGTGTAATCTTTCAAGCCCCAGGAAGTCATAGCCTTTATCTCGAGTCTGGATCCCAGATCCCAGCTGACAATGTGGAGCACTGGCTCTTCATCCCGTCTCTACCCGGCTCATATCAAAGAGCAGCAGGTGTGGGTTATCAGGGAAACATGCATGGTGCCGTTTTTCAGAGACTACCCCCAGCACCTCAGCTAGACCCGTATATATTGCTTAAGGCCAATTGAGAGGATAAAGAGAAGTCCTAGCCAGCTCTGTACATGTCAATACAAGGAAATAGGGTCATGCTCAGCCAAAATGGAAAGGATCACTCACTCTTTCAAGGAAAGCTGCTCAGGTGATCCTCCATGTGTCCTCCATAAGATACAACATGGGACTGTGGTTTTATATCCTGGCTGCTTGAGTCTGGATGAGGAAGTAGTTGAGTTGGCAGAACACAGCCTTTTTTCAAGCTATAGCACTTCTGTCAAGAATTGTCTTTAAAAAGTCAAAAACTATTACATGGTGTGTTTTGAGGGTTTGTTTTGTTTTTAGACAGGGCCCCCCTTTGCAGCCCAGGTTGTCCTCAAACTCAGCATCTCAGCCTCCCAAGTGCTAAGATTATAGGTATGTGCCACCACATCCACCTGATTTTT
>NW_004524698.1:7093489-7096734 GCF_000260255.1 Octodon degus
CTTCAAAATCTTCATTTAAGGGGCCTAGGAGATAGCTCAGTAGAATAAGCACTTGCCTGGTAAACACAAGGGCCTGAGTTCAATCCCCAGTTCCACCAAAAAAAAAAATCTTCGTTAAGTGAGAAGAGGGTGATAAGAGTCTACCACACTGTCTGTTATAAATGACTTAAAGTGGGGCACTCCTGGGCTGAGGGCTGTGGCATCTGTTAGCAGTCATTATGGTCCTGAAATAGTGAACAGAGGCCGCTCTACCAGGTTAGACATGACACACTCCCAAGTTAATGTGGTCTTTGCTTTCCTGATCTTGTAGGATCCCATGGCAACTGTAGTGGAAGTCAGGTCAAAACCAAAGAGCAAGTGGAGGCCTCAAGCTTTGGACACTGTGGTATGTTCTAGATAGCCTGTTACAGGCACTAAGGAACAATTATTTCCTGTTGTTGGGGCTGCAGTTTTACTTACACAAAGCACTCAAGACATGGACCTGCTTGACCTCAATGTTTTTTGTTATTGTTTGTTTGTTTTAACTTTAAAATTAACAAATATAATCAATCACTAGTACATCTACCAAAAAAAAATTGTTAACAAATGCAACATGACTGCATTAGGTGAGGTTTGAGAAACAGGAAGACAAATGATCTATAATCTTTCTACCTTTGCATAATCACTGGCATAATTTTGATACCTTTTTTTTCATAGTACTAGGATTGAACATCACACAGAGCTGTGTCTTTTAGCCCTTTTTGTGTGTGTTTTTCTTTATTTGAAAACTTAGTAAGCAGCCTGTGTAGGGTTCAGACTCTTAATCTTCTTTCCTGAGCCTCACACCTGGGATCACTAGCATGCATCACAATACCTGACTCCTATTTTTTTAACCTTTTTTTTTTTTTAAGCTGGCTCAGCCCCCAGGGCGGGGCTGCACCAGATCGAACCCTGTCCCTGTCCCTGCACTTGCCTAAGCTTGCCTAAGCAGGCGCTTTAGACGGCTGAGCTATCTCGCCGGCCTTCCTATTTTTTTTTTTTAATATATTATTTTTATAGCATTGTGTTTAGAGTAGCTTGGTTTTTTCCATGCAAGCACTCTGCCATTAAGCTTATTATCCCCAGCACAATGTGTATTTTATACCTCACTAGTTAAATATACTTTCACATGTGGTCAGCAGCATTATTGGAGTGTCACACAGGGAAAAGAGCAGCTAGCTATTCCCTAGTAGGCCTCATTATTGGACTGTCACATAGGGAAAAGAACAGCTAGCTATTCCCTAGTAGGCCTCACAGGATGCTTTTCATTATTCAGGGAAATTTTGTAGGACTTGAGTAGTATTCCCAAAGTGTATTTCTCAAATTGTCTATGTTAGCGTGTGTGTGTTAGACTGCATATTAAAAATACAGACATCAGGCCGGGGAGATGGCTCAGTGGAATAAACGCTTCCCTGGCAAGTACAAGGGCCTGAGTTCAATCCCCAGTTCTGAAAAAAAAAAAAGACCCAAAAATACAGACGTCATCCTCTAGCCCAGCCCTACCCTGTCATAGTCTCCAGTGGTTGAGCCCATAAATCTGCTGGCTCCCAGGTTAGTCTTAGGGCTGCACATCAGTGTCTGAGAACCACTGCTTGGCATCCGCCTACCTGGCACAAAAATCTGTGAGCACAGTTCTTCTCACATGAGGACAGCAGGTAGAATGACAGGCCAGGCCTGCTGAAGATGTATTGTGTAGTTGTGTGGGCCCGACTCTCCTGTAACTTAACAGACCTTTTGACTCTCTTAACAGGAGTTGGAGAAACTGGCTTCTCGAAAATTGAGAATAAATGCTAAGGAAACTATGAGAATTGCTGAAAAGCTCTACACTCAAGGGTAAATATTCTGTCAGTACCTGAGAGTGTACATACTGTGCAAACACTTTCTATCACTGAGCTACGAAATCCTACTCTTGACCCCTTGGTGACTCCCTAGACCCCTGTCTAGAGACAAACCAATAGCAGTGGCACCTTTATAAGTTGTGTGCCTGTGAAAATCATCCCTGCCTTGGCCATGAGTACCCCGGCACTGAGGTTCCCTGACTGTTAAGCACTTGAACTTTTAGTTGTCCTAATCAAGATGTATTATAAATATATACTGGATTTTGAAGACTTATATGAAAATAAGATAGAAACTATCAATAATTTAATTTTTTTTTTGCAGGAGTATGGACCAAATCCAGGGCCAAACACATTCTAGGCCAGCACTCTGCCATTAATTTATCTAAATAATTCTTTTTTTTTAAGTAGCATAGAAAATTGGGCCGGGGAGATGGCTTAGTGGAATAAGTGCTTCCCTGGCAAGTGCAAGGGCCTGAGTTCAATCCCCGGTTCCAAAAAAAAAACAGTAACCATGGGCACACTGATGGATGCCACAGTTTTGGCAGAAATTTAACTTCTCCAAATAAACCTAAGTGAAATAAAATTATATATAAGAATCTAAAAAAAAAGTAGCATAGAAAATGTACAGTTATAGAGTCTACATTAGTTTTATTGAACAGCATTTTTCTTTGTATGCTTTTTTAAAAAGTACAGGGGCTGGGGAGATGGCTCAGTAGAATAAGTACTTCCCTGGCAAGCACAAGGGCCTGAGTTCAATTCCCAGTTCCACAAAATAAAGAAAGAAAGAAAGAAAGAAAGAAAGAAAGAAAGAAAGAGCAGTTACACCCTGTCAGGACTGGCAAGACTAATGTACCACAAACCCTAAGAGAGGCTAATGACATGGCCAAGGCTACAGTATTGCTAGAGAAGGCCTTTATCTTCTACTGTGTTGTTTCCTCTTTGCGTTGGCTTTTTGACGTATTCTCACAAGAAAACTTGTTGCTCTTCGCTCCTAAGGGATGCTATCTTAAACCTTGTGTCAGTGTGCGTCTTGTAAGTACTTTTTTTTTGAGTTGGCTATCAGATGACTGATTGCAGGTGTTATCTAAGGATAGTTTTTAAAGACCAAAGAAAGAATTTAGCATTTTCTTTTTGTTTCCTTTCTTTTAGGTATATCAGCTATCCCCGAACAGAGACAAACATTTTCCCCAAAGACTTAAACTTGATGGCATTGGTGGAACAGCAAACACAGGATCCACACTGGGGGGCCTTTGCCCAGAGCATTCTAGAACGGGGTGGCCCTACCCCACGCAATGGAAATAAGTCTGACCAAGCTCATCCTCCCATTCACCCCACCAAATATACCAGCAACTTGCAGGTTGGTGTCCCTGAGTGTGCAGCCTGCTGAAA
>NW_004524698.1:7097914-7100286 GCF_000260255.1 Octodon degus
AAAAAAATTTTAATACTATGTTTTGGTATTTCCCCATTTGTCTCTATATGTAAAAATACGGTAACACCAGGTATGGTGGCACACACCTGTAAGCCCAATGCTTTGGGAGTTTGTGGCAGTTAGAACTCAGCCTAAGCAATTTAGTAACTGAGTGAGATCCTGTCTTGATTTAGGGGGTGGGGGGTGTTAGGGCTATAACTGTGAAGGCATTCCTAACTCTGGATTTTCCCAGTATTAGCAAAAATTTTGCCAAGTTTGTTTTCCCCCTGAGTTTTTGGGATAGGGTCTCACTATGTTGTTTAGGTTGTCCTTAACTTGTATAACCCAAGCTGGCCTCGAGCTTAAGTCAGTCTTCCTGCCTCAGTCTCCCAAGTGGTAGGATTATAGGCATGCCCTACCATACCTGGCTGTTTATAACTTTTTAATATGTGATATACTGTAGTTAACAGCATTTATGGGGCTGGGGAGATGGCTCAGTAGAATAAGCACTTGTGCGCAAGGGCCTGCGGTCAATCCCTGGTTCTGCCAAAAAAATAAAATAACATTTGTGTGGTTAATTTCCTTTGAATGAATTCTTAGAAGAGGAATTATTGAATACATGAAGGTAGATGTCCCATGATCTTTTGATAGATTGAGCTCACTGAGGGAAATTCACCCTAACAAGTCACTGCTTAAGTACGTAAGTTAAGTGGGCCTACTGCTATCACACAGTGTTACTCTATAAATCCTATGTCTTTGTCTTATTTCTATGTAGGTTGATTTTATATCAAAAAAATACCTTCCACAGACTGGGCGTGGTGGCACATACCTGTAATCTCAGCACTTGGGAGACTGAACACAGGCAGATCACTATGAGTCCGATCTACATAGTGAGAGCCTGTAGACCCTGTACTAAATACAAATAAAATAAAAAAGAATACCTCCCATACTAGGGAGGACAGTGACTCTCTTACGTACATCTAACCTGATTAGATTGTAGGGTGGATCAGCCAAACCCTATGAGCTCTCTTAAGGACCCAGCTGATGCAGAACTTGAACAGTCATGTATCCTGTTCTGTGCAGAACTTCAGGCTGACAGTGGCATTGGCCAGGTTGATACTACCAGTGGCACTGGGGTCCTTTATAGTTGCTACTCTGGAAGGAATTTTAGACTCTTTGTCCTTTTCTTCAGGGAGATGAACGGCGACTGTATGAGTTCATTGTTCGTCATTTCCTCGCTTGCTGCTCTCAAGATGCTCAGGGACAGGAGACAACTGTGGAGATTGACATTGCTCAAGAACGCTTTGTGGCCCATGGCCTTATAATTCTAGCTCGAAACTACCTGGATGTGTATCCATATGATCGCTGGAGTGACAAGGTAATAAGGAGGTAGGCCCCAGAAAGGGGGAACAGTCATGCTCCCACCCCATAGCTGGATGAGGGAGCAGGACCTGAGTTTGACAACAGAACAATCTGACCTCCACTCCTGCTGCTCCCTGTAGCTCCTCCCTGTCTATGAGGAAGGCTCCCACTTTCAACCCAGCACTGTAGAGATGGTAGATGGGGAGACCAGCCCTCCACAGCTGCTCACCGAGGCCGACCTCATCGCCCTCATGGAGAAACATGGCATTGGTCAGTAGTTCTTCTGGAGAGCCCTTGGTCCTCCCCACTCATTTGAGAGTTGAACTGAGGCCTAGAGGGGTTATAAACTTTGCAAAGGTTGTGCATTATAAAAAAGCTGGTCCAAATAACTCTACAGCCAGTATGCTGTTTGTCTTGTTTTGTTTTTTGAGGTTCTTATTTCAATTTTTTCTTTTCGGTGGTAAGCATCAAACCAAAGGCCTTGTGCATACTAGGAAAGCACACAACCTCTGAGCTACACCTCAGAGTCAGCCAGTGTTCTTAAACTCCACAGGCACCCTTATAATGAAATAGATGTTTCCCATGACTCAAGGCTCAGATGGGAGCACCCTTCAAGTATCAGACAGAAATTCTTATGGAACACCAGGTGTGAGTGGGAGACAGTAGGGTCACAAAGAGGATTAAAATCTAATCTTTCCCTTTAAGAACTCAGTCTTCAGAAAAACCAATCCCAACCACCACAGTGATGGGTTCTATGGGAGCAAGCAAAGGCAAGCCCAGCTGTGACAGGCTTTGAAAAGGACTGAGAATAGGAAAGCACAAGCTTCCTACGATTGTGGAGGGGGTGGAGTGTGTGGTGGGTGATCATAGGAGGTAAGCTGAGAGATGGCTTGAGCCAGTTGTCAGGGCCTTGTATTTTTGTATGCCCACCTGTGGTGTGTAGAGGTTGGCACATGCTAAGCAGAGAGCTGGCTAAGATTTATAAAGTAGCCATACAGAGATAACTAAGTACTTAGCAAATATTTTTTTTT
>NW_004524698.1:7100881-7107857 GCF_000260255.1 Octodon degus
GCTTGCCAGGGAAGCACTTACTCTACTGAGCCATCTCCCCGCCAAGAAACCCATTATCTCTTCTAACCCAGTCCTCCAGCCTTAGGCCTCCCAAATAGAATCTACAATGTATCTTTTGTAAGTGATTTCCTTAGCATAATTTTCTCAATGTTCATCTTTGTTGAACCATGTCAGAATTTCATTCTTTTTTATTTTATTTTTTATTGCATATATTGATCATATTTATTTAATATTCATCAGTTGGTAGACACGGGTTGTTTCTACTTTGGAGCTGTTGTGAATAATGTGATGAATAGTCATGTACAAGTTTTTCTATTATGTGTTTTGAGTTCTCTTTGGATATAACTAGGAGTGAGATTGTTGGGTCACTGTTTGAAGAACCATCAAACTTTTCCAAAGTGATTCCGTATTTTACATTACCACCAGAAATGTACAAGACCCCTTACATCAGCACTTGTTGTTTGTCTTTCTTGGTACTTCACTGGGCTGTTGGTTTGCATTTCCCTAATAGCACAGCTGCACTTTAAAAGGTTCCTTCGGCCACAGCTTAAAATAAGTTGGATGGAGAAAGAGGCTAGAAATGGGCAGATTTGAGGACATTGCAGTGATGCAGTTGAGATGAGGTGGGTTGTAGCCTTGGGCCCTGACTTGAAAGAGAGAAGGATTTAAAGCAGGAGTTGTAAAGCTGGAATTGACAGTGAGGATAAGTCTTTGGGTCGAAGGGACCAGGAAAGTTGAGATTGTCGCTATAATTTGTAGCCTGAGCCAGATGTAAATAAAGACACCTTCATTGGCTGCCCAAGTAGAAGTAGGGCCCATGGGGAATCAAGGTACCCACAAGCCATGTGGGAACAGCTGTTTGTGTTACTTCAAAGTAACTAGAAAATGGTTTCCAGGAACTGATGCCACTCATGCAGAGCACATTGAGACCATCAAAGCCCGGATGTATGTTGGACTCACCTCTGACAAGCGGTTCCTCCCTGGACACCTAGGCATGGGACTAGTGGAAGGTAAAGGAAGAAAGAGCTTGCCCAAGCCCTGAGGGTATCCTGTAGAGCCTCACAGAGCACTGCTTTTTCCTGCAGGTTATGACTCCATGGGCTATGAGATGTCTAAGCCTGACCTCCGAGCTGAGCTAGAAGCTGATCTGAAATTGATCTGTGAAGGCAAGAAGGACAAGTCTGTAGTTCTGAGGCAGCAGGTGCAGAAATATAAACAAGTTTTCATTGAAGCAGTGGCTAAGGCGAAGAAGTGAGTACCATACTCTTGCTCTCCTGCCCCAGAGGTCTTGTAGCCCCAGGCACTGGTGATAGCAATTCCCATAAGAAACAAGAGTTCTTGGGAGCAGTTGGGTTGGGGCACTAACACCACACACCTACACACACACACACACACACACACACCCGTACCAGCACCTTCATTAACTGTGGGGGGGAGCCAGCCACACAGGCTCTGCTCCTTTGGGTTTTCTTCCTTTGAAATGATCAAAACAGTCTGCCTCAATTAATTTGAGCTGGTGGGTATGGGAAGGCCTTTTCACTGAGCGGCATCCCCAACTCTTTTTAATTTTTTATTTTTATGTTTATTTGCTTTAAAATTTTGAGACGGGCCGGGGAGATTGCTCAGTAGAATAAGCGCTTGCCTGGCAAGTGGAAGGGCCTGAGTTCAATCCCCAGCTCCGAAAAAAAATTAAAAAAAAAAATAAAATTTTGAGACAGAGTATCACTAAGTTGCTCAAACTTACAGTTATCTTGCCTCCCAAAGTGCTGGGATTACAGGTGTGAAGTTCAGAGTGAAGGCTCCAGCACCTTGCATTGCTAGGCAGGTGCTCTGATTTTGAAGCAACACTTGGTAACTTCCAGACTGCCCTCAAACCATCCTGCCTGAGCATCCCAAGTAGCTGGGATTATAGGCCTGTGCCACCCCACTCAGACAAACAGACATCAGTAAATCCAAGAATCTTAAGTTCTGAGCTGGGGATATAGCTCAGCAGCATAAGCACCTGTCTTATAAGCACAAGGTCCCAAGTTCAATCACCAGTACCACCAAAAAAAAAAAAAAAAAAGTACGTTCTGCTATATGATCTATCTATCATTTGGAGTTGTCTGCTTAAGCCGGGTGTGGTATACTCCTGTAATCCTAGTACTTTGGAAAGCTAAGGCAGGAGGATCAGATCCCATTTTGACACTTCAGTGACTTAGACACTGTTTCAGAATAAAAAAGGGCTAGGTTTATAACTCAGTATGAAGGCCCTGGGTTCAATCCCCAGTACTACAAAATAAATAAGTGAATACATAAATGAACAGTGTTGGTCATTTAGCAAGCAGCATGTGTCTAATTTGTTATTTAGAAATACAGTACGTTTTCTACTTATGATACTATGATTTATAGCACATATATTTGCAGCCAGGGATATAGCTCAGTGGCACAGTGCTTTCCTGGCAAGCACAAGGTCATGAGTTCAAGTCCCAGCACCAAAAAAACAAAAAAGTAAAATAAAACATTCATAAAAGAAAACAGAAAACATTCATATATATATTCATATATATATTTTTATATATACAACATTCATATATAAACATTCATATATATTTTTTATATATTATAAATATATAAAAAATATATCCCCCCCCCATTTCCTAGCACTACAGGTCCTAAAACCCTTGGAATCTCCAAATGCTAAATGTCTTGTTTGCTAATCAGATAACTGGCAGAGAGGGAGACACCTGACAGCCCCTGGATGGGGGAGGCTTGCTGTCAGGGGAACCAACCATATGATTAGAAATTGAAACTTTCAACTTCACTACTCTCTCTCCATTCCACCTTACACCTCTGGGGAGGGTAGACAATGCTGAAAGTTGAGTTGATCACTTGGTCAGTGAATTACCAATCAGACCTAAGTAATGAAAGTTCCATAAAACCCAAAAAAGCAGTGTTCTAAAAGTTTTCCAGTAGTGAAATGTGGAGGTTCTGGAAGCCAGCACATGGAAACTTCACATCCCTTCTGTGCTCCTTGCCCTGTGCGTCTCTTCTATCTAGCTGTTCATCGGAGTTCTGTAAGCTGTGCTGGCAAATTAAACCTGAGAAGGGACTAATGGGAAACCCAGTTTATAGCCAGTTAGTTCATAGTTTGGAATTTACCATTGGCCTCTGAAATTAAGGCAGTTTCGGGTACTGAGCCCTCAACCTTTGAGGTGTTTTTTTGTTGTTGTTGTTGTTTGTTTTATTTTTTTTGCACTTGCCAGGGAAGTTCTTATTCTATTGAGCCATCTCCCCAACCCCTCCTTTGAGTTCTCATTGCTGAGCAAAATACCCAACACTTGCAACTTAAAATGGGAGTGGTTTATTTTGGCTCACATTTCTTTTTCTTCTTTTTTTTCTTTAAATGTATTTAGTACAGGGTTTACAGGGTCTCACTACACAGATTGAACTTATGATCCTGCTGTTTTCAGCCTCCCAAACACTGGGATTACAGGTGGGCGCCACCATGCCTGGTCTCAGTCACTAGCATGTCCCAGTGGCAGGGCCCGCACGGCATGTGGAGCCAGGGATTGAACCCTAGTCCATGCACTTTGTCTAAGCAGGCGCTTTAGTCCACTCAGCTATCTGGCCAACTGTTGGCTCACATTTCAATCTATAGTCAGCTGACTCTAGAGGAAGAGGGGAATAATAGAGGAAAGCTGCTGACAGCATGGCAGATGGGAAGCAGAGAGAGTCAAGGGAGAAGCTGGGAATGAAAATACACTCTTATGGGTCATTCCCATGGTGACCCGCCTCTTCCAACCAGAATCTTTATTCTTCTTGGAGGGGGCGGGGGTACTGGGGCAGAGACTCCCAGAACTCAGGACGTTGCTCTTGGCCAACAGGTGCTTACACCACTGAACTAGCACTCCCAGCCCCCAGAACCTCACTGATTCCAGAATCTAGTAACCTTTTGAAAGCCCCTCCTTAAGCACATGAGGCTTTGGGGGAACATCTAGACATAAACCATAACAGGGTCTGACTAATTCCAAATAGATTGCCTTTGAAGTGAATTTGAGGACAACCAGCTGGACTACTGTGTGGCATGTGGGGGAAGGACTCCCACACATCTTTATGTGTATGGTAGAAAAATGACAGTTTTGCAGGGTTTTTTCTGTGGGGTATTTTTTTCTTTTGTTTTGGAAGCTGTCTGCTGCCAGTTCTCAAAAGAAATTCATGAAGGGGCTGGGGAGATGGCTCAGTGGAATAAGCGCTTCCCTGGCAAGCGCAAGGGCCTGAGTTCAATCCCTGGTTCCACAAAAAAAAAAAAAAAAAGAAAAGAAATTCATGAGCTAGCATTAAATGCTAACAGACACTTTTGGAGTTCATACCTGAACCCATTGTAGTTTCTTATGTGTGTGCCTGTAGCTGCGCTACTTTGAGGAGCCAGGGGTCTGAGAGGAGCCATTTTTGTGAACCAGTTTCCTCTCTGCCTTCTCTGCATCAGATCAGCTGGTTCCCTGCTGCATGTATTATGAACACATACAAGTCTCAAATACCCTTGCAGTGATTGCCAGCTGCTGTGTGTCTTTGCTTTTCCTTCAGGTTGGACGAGGCCTTGTCCCAGTACTTTGGGGAAGGGGCAGAGACACCCCAGCAAGAAGAGGTCTATCCAGCCATGCCAGAGCCCATCCAGAAGTGCCCGCAGTGCAACAAAGACATAGTCTTAAAGACCAAGAAGAGTGGTGGGTCAGTGTCCAGCGTCTGTCCCCACCTCTGCTTGCTAGCACCTGCAGTGGTAGCCAGCCTGCTCTGAAAGACCCTGTCATTTTGTGTCCAAGCCCTGCTGTTGGTCCCTGAACAAGGTGTTAGAGCTAGAAGGATAGCAGAGTGGGATCTGGGTATAAAGCGCCCTGGGAATAATAGAAGTGGGAGACTGAGAAATAATACAGGTTTTTTGGTACTCTACATTATACTGACATTTACCCAATGTGCAGCAAATGGAGTTGGGGCTTCAGATCCAGATATGTCCCTGAGTTCAGATCACAGTTCTGCTATACATGGAAGCTGCATGCCCTGAAGCAGTTTATTTGACTATACTGATTCCAGTGTTTTTCCCTAAAATAAGGTAAATAGTATTTGCTTCACAAATCTCTGTTAAGTGTGGGAATGTGAAAAGGGGAAAGACTACAGGATGTGTATCGCTGGACAGGGCACTCCCAGAATCACATGGCCTGTCTTGGCCCAGCTATCGGGACTAACAAGCTGGCCACTGCAGGAAGTTCATGGGGAAAGAAGTACTGAAAAGTGGAGGCAGCCGTGCTTCCTATGCCTTTCTTCTGTCTGATATGGAGCTGGGTATTCTACAGATATTATTTCATTGGGTCTTCATAATCCTTCCCTGTAAGGAAGGTGGTAGGTAGGTAGGTAGGTTTTTGACAGAGGATCTTGTTTTGTAGTACAGGCTGGCCTTGAACTTTGAACTCACAATGTAGTCCATGCTATCCTTAAACTAATGGCAGTCCTCTTGCCTCAGCCTCCCAAGTGCTGGAATTACAGGTATGCACTACCACGCTGGGCAAGGAGGGGTTTTTTTTTATTATTATGTATTTAGTACAAGGTCTATAGAGTCTCGCTATATAGTTAGGCCTTGTAGTGATTCTCCTGTCTTCAGCCTCGCAAGTGCTGCGATTACAGGCATGCGCCACCATACCCAGTCACAATCACCATCTCAGTGCACCCTAGAGGCAGGGCTACTGCGCTCTGCCTAAGCAGGCGCTTTAGTCCACTGAGCTATATGACCGGCCCTACAGAGGGTTTGGTTTTGTTTTGTTTTTTGTTTCACTTTTTTTTTTAAATTTATTTTTCTATTTTTTTCCCCTAATTTTATTGAGAAACAAATAGCAATGAGACAGTTTCAAACCAAATTGGTAGGACAGTTTCGTCTTCTTTTTTTTTGTTTGTTTTAATGTTTAGTTGGTTTTTTTTTTAAATTTTAGTTATTTATGTGTGTGTGTGTGGCCAGCTCAGCTCACCAGGGGGCGGGGCTGGCTGGCATGTGGTGCTGGGGGATTGAACCACAGTCCCTGTGCTTTGCTAAGCTTGTTCTGAGTAGGTACTTTAGACCACTGAGCCATCTCCCCAGCCCCAGTAGGACAGTTTCAATAATTAACACATTGCATGCATTCTTCCTAGTGGTTACGGAGGGTATTTTAAAGGTAGGTGTTTTGTTTTTGTTTTTAATGTCTTATTTATTTATTTGATACAGGGTTTTACTATGCAGCTCAAACTTGTAGTGATCCTTCTACCTCAGCCTCCCCAGTGCTGGGATTACAAGCCTGTGCCACAACGCCCCAACTCTAGCTGGTTCAGCCCACCCTGGGGGTAGGGCCCTGCACAGCATGTGTTGTCAGGGATGAATCTCGGTCCTTGCATTTGCCTAAGCAAGTGCTTTAGTCTGCTGAACTATCTCTCTGGCCCCTTTAAAGGTATTTTAAAGAGTAATAAGCAGACACTCTGGGAGGCTGAGACAGGAGAACCACAAGTTCAAGCCCAGCCTGGACAATTTAGTGACTTAGCAGACCCTTTGTCAAAATGATTAAAAGGGCTGGATATTGTGTGGTTCAGTGTGAAGACCCTGAGTTCCTTCCCCTATACTTTCTGAAAAAAGTGATAATGGAACTCAGAGGGCTTGGGAACTGGCTTTGAATATGCAGCTGTAATGAACAATAGAGACAGAACAAATTCTGGTCCCAGGTCCCTGCTGCTTTTTTCCACTCTTCATTGCCTACCTTGGACTGTTTATAGCACTGCTACTTTCTGTTTGTTTGGGTTTTTTTATTTTATTTTACAACAAAGATAAACACAAAATTTATTACATGTCAAAGGCATGAGTATTAAAATAGAAATTACATGTGGACTCTTCATTACATAAAATAGTTTATGAATATTGCAAATTTGATATTGTTAAAATTTAAATGTTAATATTCCCAAGGGACAGGAACAATTTTGTGGG
>NW_004524698.1:7107957-7113696 GCF_000260255.1 Octodon degus
TGGTTCTCCCAGCTCCTCCCTACCCAGTTCTCAGTAGCCTGAGTGATCCTGGAGAAGGGACATATTCCCTGTCTCTCAGACACTAGAGATCTGTGGGACTGCAGGTAGAAGCTGGTGCCACTCAAGGCTTAGCCTAATGCTGGGCAGTAACTTAATACTTAATAAATGCTTCTGATGGTTTTTCTTTGCCTAGTAAGTAATCAGATTAGTAGTCATTATTATAAGGGAGAAAAATGCTTTTGGTTTTCTCAGGATTCTTGACAGAATGCTTCTTGGAGGCATGCAGGGAGATACAGAAATTTTCTCAGAGTTTACTGGTTTAGAGTTTATCTAATAATTCCCATTTCTGAGATGGTGAGCTTTCCATTTAAATAAAGTTTAAGGTTGCTATCTGCCTAGTCATACCTAGGCACACTCAAAAGTTCCATTCAAGTTCCCTGAATGGAAGGTGTCAAGAAATGTTGTCCCTTGGGGCTGGAGAGATGGCTCAGTGGTCTAAAGCACCTACTTGAAACAAGCTTGGCAAAGCACAGGGACCGCGGTTCGATCCTCCAGCACCACATGCCGGCCAGCCGTGCCCCCTGGTGGGCTGAGCTGGCCACACACACACTAAATAAATGTTAAAAAAAAAAAAAAAATTAAAAAAAAAAAAAAAAAAATGTTGTCTCGGGGCCAGCAAGATAGCTCAGTGGACTAAGCGCCTGCTTAGGCAAGTGCAGGGACGGGGGTTCGATCCCCAGCACCACATGCTGCGTTGGCCCCACCCTAGAAGAAAAGAAATGTTGTCCAAGGATGGTGAGTGGTGTATGTGTTGGGGAAAGGTTCTTTCATCAGACCAGATGGCTTTCCAGGCCTGGCTCCCAGTCACTGTCTGTGTCCCTGGGTAGACTTCCACCATTCCAAGCTTCAGTTTACTCATATACAAACTGAGGCCCTCAGATCACAGCCCAGGACTGTGCTGAGCAAGAAGTGAGACTACGTGAGAGCATGTTGCATAGTACATAACTTGACCTTGGCTCATGGTGGCTTTTTAAGTAGAAAGCAGGGTCAGCAATAGCTGCTGCTTTTTTCAGGGATGTGAAAAATAAATGCAGCCTAGATTTTCTAAGTCCTTTAACATTAGTGACTGTCCATTAAGTGTCCTCTGAAAAAAAAATGGTCTTCAGTCAGCTGAAAAGGTTTCTTTGGCAGGCGGGTGACAGGCCACGTGTGTCTCCTGTATTCCTGTGGTCTGACCCAGCCTCCCCGCTCTCCAGTTTCTACCTTAGCTGCACCGGCTTCCCAGAATGCCGACTGGCCATGTGGTTTCCTCCCTCAGTGCTGGAGGTCAGCAGGGATGAGAGCGTGTGTCCTGTTTGTAAACCAGCCCCCGTGTACAGGTGAGCTGAGTGCGAAGGGGTACCCACAGAACATCTTTCCCTTTCTGCTGCCGAAATCCACGTGAGACATCCAGGGAATGTCATCTTCGGGCATTGCATCATTTCAGCTACTCCTGCAACAGCCGAGGCAGGCAGTTCTGCTGTTTTCATTGTGGCCCAGTTGCGGGGAGCTCCCTGTGTCCTGAGGACATTAGGAGGTAGCGACTCCCTGACCTCTCCACACAGATCACTCAGCACAGGGCTCAGGGAATTATTCACATATTAATAAGGTATCCATGCTCCTCTAGAAAGTCCAGAGTACCAGGGCAGGTCAGTGGTACCAACCTCTTGGTCACTGAAGCACACACACCCTATGAAGCCATTGAAAAGCCCAGATAGCTTTTTTTTTTTTCCACAACCAGGGATTGAACTTAGGCCCTTGCATTTGCCAGGGAAGCACTTATTCCACTGAGCCATCTCCCCGGCCCAGAGACATCTTTTAAATATTCATTTATAGAAATTCATTGCTTACTAACATGAATTTTTAAAGTGACTTTTAGGGCAAAATCCCTAATTTCCAAAGCAAAAATATACCAATGAAGAGGATGACGTTGCTTTACACGTGCAAAATTAGATTCCCATCTGCAGGGCCGAGAACTCAAGCACAAGAGCCTGAGTTCAATCCCCGGTTGCGCAAAAACAAAAACAGAAAAGATTCCCATCTGCCCTTTCATTCAGACGTGCATGTGTTGTCACCTCTGGAAAACTATTGTACAGAAGAACGAGAGCAAACTATATAGGGCTTCTCAACGTTCTTAGATTACACCTCAACTTGGAAAGCTGTACAACCATACTTTGAGAACCATTGGTATAACGAAATGGAGGCTTTCAGTGGTATCGATATGGGTGATTAATTGGGTGATTTCATATGCTCTGCTTCCCACTCTGCACTCCTGTGTGCAGCCAACATCCTGTGATGTTGGTACAGGGCTCATGGTTGGCTACCTATGGCTGCCTTGCATGAGCTTCCTTAGGGAATAAGGGATTGGCCTGAGAGCACCTTCTGTGGATGAGGAGAAGATACTGAGCAGCTAGTAATGTTTTGTCTTATCTTCTGACCTCACTAGGTTGAAGTTCAAATTCAAGCGTGGGAGCCTTCCCCCAACCATGCCCCTGGAGTTTGTGGGCTGCATTGGTGGATGTGATGAGACCCTGAAGGAGATCCTAGGCCTGCGCTTTTCACAGGGTCCTCCCAGAAGCAGCCAGCCCTCTGGCCACCTTCAGGCTAGCCAGTCAGTGAACAGGATGGACAGCAGCCACTCTCACCCTCCCGGCAACAGACAAACCAAATCCTCACAGCCTCAGGCCCAAACTGTCCTGCCAGCTGCTGCCATTGGTGAGAGCAACTCTGTGACTTGTAACTGTGGCCAGGAGGCTGTGCTGCTCACCGTCCGCAAAGAGGGCCCCAACCAAGGTCGGCAGTTCTACAAATGCAGCAGTGGTGCCTGCAACTTTTTCCTCTGGGCCAATGGTGGCCATCCTGGAGCAGGAGGAGCCCCTACCTCTGTGTCAAGGCTGCCAGGCACCTCCCTTGGATACCAGTCAGGCTTAGGTTACCACTCTGGTCAGCTCAACAACTCTGGCAATGGCAATGGCAGCAACACATCCTGCCTGTGCAGCCACCCTGCTGTCAAGAGGACAGTGCAAAAGGATGGTCCCAACAAAGGGCGCCAGTTCCACACATGTGCTAAGCCACGGGATCAGCAGTGTGGCTTCTTTCAGTGGGCTGATGAGAATGTGGCCCCAGGTGAGTTGGCAGAACTTGTAGGTCCTGCTTAGGTTTTTCACCCCACAAACCAGAGATGACAGAAGGAAGGCAGGGATTATAGTGGGATTGCAGTGGGCTCCTAGCTGTCTTACTCCTCCTATTTCCTCATTGGCCACTTTGAGCAAAGCAGTGAACCAGTCTTTCCAAATTAAAGAGCCACTACTATTAACTGGTGTTTTCACTGTGGCTAACACACAGAATTTACGCAAAGTTACTCCAGTTCTCAATTATCAGGACCATGCCCAAGAGCCTAGGATATTTAGAAGTATCAGGTAGCATAAGGTGATAGATGGGTCAGATTTTGACATAGAGCTTTCCTAGAGAAGAGGGAGTATAATACATACACCCCCTTCCAACACTACCTGTATTGTCATGTCAGGGTGTCAGTTCTAAATTCAGCTTTCCTCTTAACTTTTCCCACAGGGACTTTTGCAGCCCAGCCTTGGCCAGGAGGAAGAGAAAACACCCAGGGTTCAGAAGCTAGGAACAAAAGACCCCGGACCAGTTCCTCAGATCCAGGGTCCACAGCAAAGAAATTACGCAAGTGCAGTTTATGCCACCAGCCTGGACACACCCGGCCCTTCTGTCCTCAGAATAGATGAAAGCAGTACAGAGTAGAGAGGGCCACTTTCTCAGCCTGAGACTCTGTAGAGACTGAGGAGTGATGGGCTTTTCTTTGCTAAAGAACACAAAGTCTAGACCCTCAAGAAGGTTAGCTCTGCTGGACAGTGGCACTCTTCGAGCGCTCTAAAAGGTGACCACAGCCACCTGCCGAGAAAAAGAGCTGCTGCCCTGTGACTCCCCACACCCCAGGGATGGTCCTTGGTAGCATGTGCTGAGGCCGGCAGCAGAGGATATAACCACTGGCAGCTGTGAACTCTTAGCTGTTGCCTACTCACTGCAAGCCAAGAAGCACCCAGGGCTTTCTCGGCGAGGAGGCAGCACTTCCCTCAGGCACTGAGCAGCCAGGATGGAGCGTCTCTCCATGACCATACTGGGAAGGAGGGCATCATACTAGGAAGTGGCTCTTCTAACACCAGATCTTCAGGAGTAGCTCCATTTCCACTTCATGTAGAAGCCCAGACACCCCTAGCTCATGTGCCTTAGGAAAAAATTTATTGTTTACTCTGACAAGTGGTGGTACAGCACAGTGTCTTCTAACATTTGTAGGAGTGAGGGCATCTGCTAGCCAGTAGTGGAGGAAGCACTCAGCAATACTGTCTGGTGGCTTTTAGAGCCAAGCCCCATTTGTCACTTGGCCTCTCCAATTTGTCACTTGGCACAAAATTGCCACTGACCATCTTCCGCCCTTGCAAGCAATGCACTGTGAATAGTATAGTTGACTTGGCTCTTATACAGTTCAGAAAAGAAGCAGGAATGGGGTGTGAATTACATGATTGCAGTAGTGAGGCCAGTAGCAGAGGACATAATTGGTGGCTGTGAACTCAGCTGTGACCCACAGTGATACTGCAAACCAAGAAGCATCACTGTCGCAGTTAGCAAAGAAATTATTCTCAGGGTCTGGGACTGTAAGCCCCTATCCTTCATTAGGCCAGCCCTCTGCTCACTGGGTGTCAGGACAAGGGGCTCCAACTACGAATTCCTGGCCTTGTTCCTGATGCAGCCTAGTCAGCAGGTGTGGGTCCCAGCCTGCAGTGCTGGCTTTCCCAGTCCCCAGCAACCGTCTACCTGCTGTTTGTTTCTGCTGCCTTACCTATTATGGACATTTTACATAAATAGAATCATATAATACATAAACTGTGTCTGGCTTCTCTAACATGATGTTTTTAAGGTTCATGCTCATTGAAGCATGGGCCAGTACTTCATGGCTGAATCCTAAGTCCCCCTTATTTGTGAGGAAAATATGCTCCAAGACTCCCAATAGATGCCTGAAATCTGGGATAGTACTGAAACCTCTGTACAATATACTGTTTTTTAGTTAACAGTTCATTAACTGTGAGAGTGAGAAACAGGTTGGGGATGTTGGTGTGGTTGCCAGCACAAAAACTAAGAACATTTTAACACTCAAATAGAGTAATTATAACAACTATTTCATGTGTTCTGTGAATATGATCACTCGAGAGAATCAAGACAGTATTTTTGGACCACAGTTGACCACAGGTAACTGAAACCACAGGTGAGGGAAGACTATAACACTACATTTTGGGTACTACGTTACGCTTGTCATTTGAACATTTGAGTTTCCACATTGTAGCAGTTGTGGATAGTGCGGCTATGCACATTTGTGTGTGAATATTGATTAGTTTTCATTTTGGGCATATGATGAGGAATGGAATTTCAGGATTGTTCAGTAACCCTGTTGTAACATTTTGAGAAGCCACCAAATTCTACAGTGGCTGTACCATTTTACAGTCTTACCAGCTACATACAATGGTAACTTATTTTTCCACATCCTTCTTAATACTTGTTACCTTCCTTTTGTTTTGTTAGTTTGGCTTTGTTTTGTAGTACAGGAGATTGAGCCCAGGGTCTTAAACGTACTACTGTGCAAGCAGTCTGCCACTGAGCAAAACCCCCAACCATTTTTTTTTT
>NW_004524698.1:7114376-7128292 GCF_000260255.1 Octodon degus
AAAAGTATCAGGAAGTCCTTTTTGGGAAAACCCAGTGTACAAAAACCAGCCACCAAAGGTTGAAATTACTGAAAGACCAAAGAAGGAAACGAGTCAAAAATTGTGCAGGATTATGCAGGGTGGATTTATTAGGGACAGACTCATGGGGCAGCAGCAAGATAGGTGGAACCCCACCACCACAAGGCAGGGGGAAGAGGTTTAAATGGTAACTAAACAAAGTGGGCTGGGTTTTTTCAAAATGTTAATACCATTGGTAAGAAATAAGGTGCAAGGGATACAGCTAAAGCTAAAGCACCTACCTGCCAAGGTCCCAAGTTCAATCCATGGTGTCGCAAAAAAAAAAGTCCAAGCTATGAGTACCGGCAACACCTGTAATGCTACCCTGGAAACTGAAACAGAAGGATAACAAGGTCAAGCCCTGCCTAGACAACTTAACAACTTAGAATGACCCTGTCTCAAAAGTGAGCTAGGGCCGGGGAGATGGCTCAGTAGAATAAGCGCTTGCCTGTCAAGCACAGGGGCCTGAGTTCAATCCCCGGTTCCGCCAAAAAAAAAAAAAAAAGAGCTAGTTCCAGAGGGACCTTGCCAAACTGCATGGGGAGATGAGAAGCACACGTTTGGCAGCCATACCCAGGGGCTGAGGAGACATGAAATACAGCACCCATGCTGCGGAGAATTAGCAGATGAGTTGGCCAGTCTCAGGATATTGCTTCTTCCAGGGCACTGAAAGCCTCAACCCAGTCAACCAGAGTATTGAACAGTCTCATAGGATTGCCAGAAACTGACCAGAAGAGCTCAGAAATCAGCTGGAACACAAGAGCAGTGCCTTCATTACTTTTCTCTGACTGCTGAGACAAAATACCTGTCACCCAGAATTAAAGATTTCTTTAGCTCATTGTCACAGTCCATAATCAGTTGGCTCCTAGGCAGGGTGGCAAGACAGAAGGCTAGCAGTTCAAGGCAGTGAAAGTCAACAAAAGCAGTAAGGGCCAGCGAGATAGCTCAGTGGACTAAGCACCTGCTTAGGCAAGCACAGTGGCTGGGGTTTGATCCCTGGCGCCACATGCCACATTGGCCCCACTCCACGGCCCACTGAGCTGGCTGCTGAGACCAGGAATGGTGGTGCATTCCTGTAATCCCAGTGCTGGACAGGCTGAAAACAGGAGGATCACTATGACTCTGAGCTGTTAGACCCTGTACCAAATACATAAAAAGTAAGTTAATAAAAAATAAACTTAAGCAGAGCTAAAGGGGGGAAGAGCAAGCTGCCTTTCCTCATATTATGTATAGGCCCTGCATCCTGAGGATGTTCCTTTACACCCACACCATCTCTGCCCTCTTACACAAGCTCAGGACGTTTACAAAATGAGGACCCTGGGCCGGGGAGATGGCTTAGTGGAATAAAGCACTTCCCTGGCAAGCACAAGGGCCTGAGTTCAATCCCTGGTTCCGCAAAAAAAAAAAAATGACCCTGAGCCCCTGCTGACTAGCTGAGTTAGCCTTCTAACCTTGTCAAAATGACACAAGTTGAAAGTCTCCAGTTCAAAAAAGGGACAAGTTACTGCTTTCTATCAGCATCTTATTGGAGCTAGACATCCTGGGAGGCTTGGTTTATTGCTAATTCTTTCACAAACATTAACCTTTATATGTAAAGGGCTTCTTGGACCAGAACCTTGACCCTGTGGAGGAATAGTGTTAGGTGGAATAAGCATGTTGCTGCTGTGGGCTGACAGTTCTAGGATGCACTGTGTGGGAAGAGGGGGGCTAGACAACCACATAAATGTGAAGGAAGAATAACAATACCAGTATGATATACCAAAGCAATAAATGTTACAATTTCTTTTTTAAAAAATACAGTTAGGGGCCAGAGAGATGGCTCAGTACAATAAGTGCTTCCCTGGCAAGTGCAAGGGTCTGAGTTCAATCCTCAGTTCTGCAAAAAAATAAATAAATAAAAGTTTTTTTAAAAATAAGAGTTGGGGTGGAGCCAGGGAGATGGCTCAGTAGGATAAGCACTTGACTGGCAAATGCAAGGATCTGAGTTCAATCCCCGGTTCCGCAAAAAAAAATAAAAAATAAAAAATAAAATAAATAAATAAAAATAGAGTTGGGGGTGTAACTTAGTGCAGAGGCCCTAGATTTAACCCCACTATCACCAAAAACAAAAAAGTTGTCAGGACATCACTCCTAGTGACTCAGACTGTCATAGGATGGAAGACAGGACCCCGTCATGGGGCCCCAGGTGTGTGTGCACTTTGTAAATTTTTATATCAAGACCACAAACTACTGCATAGGACCACTCCAGGAAGAGGAGCTGGCATTTGAAGTCTGCTAGATCTGGGTTCAGCTCATCTCCTGACTCTCTTGGCATGCTCTGTACTTGTGATGGGTGTGTGTGTGTGTGTGTGTTGGGGGGTTCTTGTTCAACGTGATTGTCTGCTGTAAGCCCAGTCATGAGGAAATCCTCACAACAGAGCCTGTTGGGGAATTTTGTCTGCTGGTGACACATGCTTGGTGGCACTGTTCCGTGCAACTAAGAACTTATCCTCACCAGCTCCATACTGACTGGGAGGATCATTTTTTTAATTGGAAAGGTTTTAATTTGGGTATTTTGTTTTGTTGGGGATTTTGTGAAGGGCAGCTGGTTGTTTTGAGACAGTCTTGCTATGCAGTTTAGGTGGACCTCAAACTGTGTACCTCAGGGCCAGCAAAATAGCTCAGCAAACGAAGTGCCTGCTTAGGCAAATGCAGGGACTGCACAACATGCTGTACTGGCCCCACTCCCAAGTGGCTCATGCCTGTAATCCCAGTGCTGGGGAGGGTGAAAACAGGATTACTACAAGTCCCAGCCATGTAGTGAGACCCTGTGCCAAATACATAAAAAAGAAAGCCCCAGGGGGCTGGAGAGATAGCCTAGTAGAATAAGGGCTTGCCTGGCAAGCACAAGGACCTGAGTTCAATCTCCAGTTCCATAAAAAAAAAAAAAAAACACCTTTTTTTTTTTTTTTGCAGAACCAGGGATTGAATTCAGGCCCTTGGGCTTGCCAGGGAAGCGATTATTCCACTGAGCCATCTCCCCGGCCCTATTTGCTGCTTTTCCTGCAGTTTGCAACTCAAAACCAAGAAGAAAACAAACCCCTCACTGAGCCCAAGCAACACTGGGCACTGGCTGGAAGTGCATTTACCACGGTTTCTGTACTATCCTTTTGATAGCAGAAACACAGGCTCTGGTGGGCAAAGTACCATATTTTTTTTTTTTTTTTTCTGCCCTGGTTGATCCTTGCCTTCTGAGAAGACAAGTCACTGCTTTACCGAAGTCATCAGAACTGTCAGTCGCCTGGTAAAGGACCAGAGCTCTTGTGGGCTGGTTTTGCTGAAGGACTTAGGTATTAGGATGCTCAGGCCCTATACGGGGCACACCCAGTTCACCCTGGCAGGCTGACAGGCTCTTTCTTGTATTGTCTCGTATTCAGTGGGAGTAAATTTAGCAGTAGCTAATCCTGCAAAGGGCCAGGACCCAGTCAGCCCAGCCACAGGAGCCTGCAAAGGACCCTAACAAAATACTCATTTGCTGCCTGTTCTCTGTTTGGAAACTGAAGTCCATGAACCTTGACTAGGTGATATACTTAACATTTTGCAAACCAGCCGACCATGGTGGCACATACCTGTAATACAGCACTCTGGGAGGCTGAGGCAGGAGGATCACCAAAAACCTTGTCTCAAAGAGCTGGGGATTGTACCTTAGTATTCCCTACATTCAACTCCCAGTGCCCCCCCCCCACACACAATTTGCTCCTTTTAACTCATCCTCGTCTCCCCACTGCACTCGAAGCAAATGACTTCCACACAGCAGTCCATATCAGACCGTACAATGGCCTAGTCTTAGTTGTTTTTTTGAGACAAGGTTTTACTAGGTAGTTCAGGCTGGCCTGACTTGTGATTAGCCTTCCAAGCGGCTGGATTTCAGGCACAGGCCACCATGCCCAGGTGAGGGGATCTAAGAGCTCACAGCCTGGTATGGGGCTCAGTAATACAGTGCATGCCCAGCATGGGTGTAGCCCTGGCTTCCAATTCCAGGCACAACAAAATGAACGGAGCTGACTTCTGCAGAGCTGCCTCCTGTCAGCCCCTTCCTAGAACGACTGTGTGAGCCAGGGGGCTCACCTGGCAACTGGGAGGGCCCTGCCACATGGAGCTTGGTGCCATGTAACAAGCCCAACCCAGGACAGCTGTCCTTATGCCAGGCAGGAGCCCAGAACTGCCACCCAGCTGGTCTCCACAGTTGCCCAGGAAGGTCTGCACTCCTGTCATACAGAAAGAGGACCGAGACACAGGCCCTGTACCCAGCTGCTCCTTGCCACCCCTCCATGACTAGTAACTCTGCTCAGAGTTCCTCACACATCAAGATCTAAGTGCAGCTCCCAAACCACATGGCTACAGCAATCTGGCCAAGCTAGTTTCTCATCGCTGTCCTGTGTCCCACACAGTCCTGTACTCAGTTCTGCTCAGGAACACCATGGGACCACAGGAACTGGATGGGATGGTGTGTATCTAGGGGCAGGACAGCCCTCTGCACAGGTGGTCCAAAGTCCTCTCCAGGTCTCAACTGTCATTGGTGGGGCAGAAGTGGACCCAACCTTGCTCCTGGGGATCCCAAGATGACCTGGCTGCACAGCTGCTCAGCCTCACTTGTGGGGCCATCGGAAGAGACAGGCCGGGAGGTGGAAAAACAGCTGAAGACTTGTGGTCCTGCTAAAGAGCTCTGGCACACACCAGGGAGCTCAGCTGCTTGGTTTCTGGGAAAGAAATATAACTAAAAGTATTGGCTCTTGTTGCTGATGAGACTTCACACCAAGATGCTCTTAATGCTCTCACTTCATACAACTGACCTGTTTCACACGGCATGTTTGTATCCACTTAAATGTGGACTTTGAAGTCTGGAGTTTACAGGCATCTATCACCACACCTGGTTTTTGTTTTGTTTTTTCAGACAGGTCTTGCTACATAGTTCAGGCAAGTCTTAAACTTGTGGCAATCCTCTCGCCTCTGCCTCCCAAGTGCTGAGATTACAGACATACATTACCATGCTTGGCCCTAAGCAGTACTTTTTAAAATAAATCCTACCAGGGCCAGGGAAATAGCTCAGTAGAATAAGTGCTTGCCTGGCAAGCGCAAGGGCCTGAGTTCAATCCCCGGTACTGCCAAAAAATAAATATACAAACCCTACCATTTTCAAGTTGATCCCAATTCCTCCAGGCCAAGCCACAGGACTTAGGTCCAAAGAGCAGCCTGTGAGTGCCGGGATGCCCTCCCTGCAAGTCACACACATAAGCAGAGTTTTTCCTTTTATTTCTCTTCACATTCAAGGCATAGCTTTGTTTCAGCAGAAGGGATACTGGGACAGGCAGTACCCCTAATAGGAAAACTGTTCCTCCTCCAGCCCCTTCTACTTCAGACAGCCTCAGAGCAGGAGTAAGGACACTCACTGAACAGTTCATTGTGGCACTCTGCAGAGGTAGGAGGCTAACCCCACAGCCCAAGCCTCCAGGAGTCTCTTCAGCGGGCCCAGAGCAGCAACCAGCCCTGAGGAAAGGGCTCTCCCTGGGGCCTCTGCAGCCTGAAAAGAAAACTCACCCACTAGAAGAAAAGGGGCCTTCCCTGAGGTATTAGGTGGGCAGCAGTTCAAACAGAGCTTCTGCTCCAGAGCTGCAAAATTCAAACACACAGAAGACCTCAGGAAAATGTCAACCTTCTTTCCAGGTCTCAGGTGACAGCAGCCACCAAGGATGGAACAAAGGTATATTTAAAAGATCAGGCACTTTGTGCCTCCAGCGTGCCTCAAGCTGGTACCCAAAGAAAGCAGTAAATTGTCCTCTTAGCAGAAAAATGGAGTGGCCTTTATCTGGCCTGGGATAGCAAAAGCCATGTTCTCAGCGGATTCATTGCTGGTGATGAACTGAGCCCAAGTCCCGGGCTGGCAGCAGACTGAGTAGCTGGTGCTCCAAGCTGCAGGGGGCAGACCAGCCGCACTCAAGTGACAGCAACCCGAGCTCTCCAAGTACAGCCCTCACATGTGCTCCTCCCCATGGACTAAGGCCAGGTACCCTCTTTTGTTCTGGCTACAAGCAACCAAAAACCCACTCTGCAACTCCCTGTGGGGTGGGTGGATACCCCTTGCCAGCATCAGGAAACATGCTGGCCACCAGGATCCCACCCACCTAAAGCAGCCCCTCAGGTGCCTGGAGACCACTATATAGTGCATAACCCATGTCATCAATCTCTTCTTCCTGCAAGTCACCCAAGAGGTTCACATTGGAGTCAAAGTAGCAGGGCAGGCTGGCCTGCTCCAAGCTGCCAATGAGCAACTCCAGGGCCTGTAGAAAGCGCTCTCCCAAGGCCTCTTCAGTCCAGTCCACCTCATCCTCCCCCAGATGCAGCACCACCTGGGTCAGATGGCCTCGGCCCAGGCGCCCCAGGGATGGGTGGCGATGGCAGACACCACATAGAAGCAGCAGCAGTCTCCGGCGAGTGCCAGCATCATGGTCATCAAGGGCCTGTAGTCTAGCAGCCTCCACTGGATACAAATCCTGAAGCCACAGGTTCCCTGCCAGTCCCTCCAGGGGCCAGGCCAGAAGAAGACGGTTGTCCTTGTTGGCCCCAGTGACTGCTATGAGTAGGATCATGGTGAGTTCCAGGCGCTCATGCTGTACCTCCAGCAGCAACTCCTCCGAGGCCATGCTAGGCCTAATCAGACACCCAAGCAGGCCACCAATGGCCGGCCAGTTGACTGAGGCACTCAGGGCTTTTCGGAGCAGCTCAAGCAGGATTCGAGGGGAGAGGTAACCCCCAACCAGGAAGCGGTCCCAGGGGCTGCTCCCACGTGGGTGGAACTCAAGCTGAGTTCTGCGCACGGCCCAGCAGCGCGGGTCCTGGGCCACAGTGTCCATTCCAGGCACCAGATTCCACAGCCCTGGCTCTAGCACCAGTGGTGCCAAGAGGCGCACATGCTCCGTGGTCCCAGCCTGTAGCCCCTCGTACAGCGGTCCTCCAGGCACGAGCGCCCCAAAGGGCAGTTCTGAGAATTTGTTCCTCAAGTAGGCCTGCAGCTCCAGGGCAATGTCACAAGCCAGCTGTTTGGCCAAAGCTACATTAGCTGTTGGGATAACCACATGGTCTCGCTCGAATGCCAGCAGCCTCTCCTGGAACGTCAGACACAATGGTACTGGGGAGATGAGCTGAGGTACTATCTGAGGTTCTGTGTTTGCAGGTCCCTCTGCAGAAAGAGCGGGCCAAGGGAATGTGACAGAGTGCTCCACAAGTTAAGAGGTTGATTACTAGCTGAGTAATAGCTCTAGTCCTTGTTCCTCACCTGAAATGGCCATTGCCAAAGCACTGAGTCCAGGTCCTCAGGACAGTGAGTACTTGATGACAAAATCTCACTGGCTCAGAGTCCCAACATAATGACCCTTTAGCTTAAACAGCTTCATGCAGAGTGGGGAAGTCCTCTTGCCCCTTTCCACTAGCACAGCCTACATTACCCTTCCCAAACATGGACCATCCCACCCACATAAAAAGGGAAGGGGTGCTGCTCACCTGGACCAGAGGGTGAGGGGGTCAGGGGCGATATGGGCTGACTGAGGGTAGCAGGTGGGGGCCGGGGCTGTTGAGGTGATGTGGCCTTGAGCAGACTGAGTTCTTTCCAGCTGTCTCCCTTGGCATCATCTTCATCCTGAGGGCTAGTGGCCCTGTCGATAAACTGCAGGCAAAGTGACACAAATCAGTCCATCTGATGCCTGAGCACCCATGGCAAAGCAAACCTAAAGGCTGGGGTGGATCCACTGGCAGCCTTAGGAAATCCCACCACCCATCCTGGGGCCCATCGACAGGACTCAGCCCTATCCTTCTATTCTAGAAGCCTCAGGCAGGCTCCACCCAGCCTGGCCTTACCCGCTTCACAGCCAGGGTGGCAATGCCCAGCACAGCAGCCCCACCCACGCCTAGCACCAGACGGGCATTGGCTAAGAGGAAGTCCACAGCGCTGCTCAGGCCTTCCTCACCACGCTGCTTTCCCCGCTTCTGGGAGAACTCGGCCATGGTCTGCCTGCAAGAGAGGCAAGAGAGTAGGGCAAGTGAGGTTGAGGGTGGGGGTAGCCAGGCTGGCAAGGGGCTGGTACGGGCAGGTGCTCAAGTATAACTGAGGGCCTTAGTTGGCTTCCTGAATATTTCTCATAAGAAAGGGAGCAAAGGATTTTTTTTTCCAGGTGAGATTGAGGGAACTGTGAAGTCCTCTCCCTGAAACCTGTAAACAACCCACCTGTTGTTTACAAAAAGGCCCAGAAGGGCCCTGAGCCTGTGCTCCTCAGAGAAGGGGGCATTATTTCAAGACCTGTACAAGACCTCTGCTGTCACCAGATTAATCCGTGAGATGGATCTTATCATCATCTCCCCTACTTTACAGAGACTGAAGCTGCCACACCACAAAGTAAATGGTAAAGTCTCAGACCACTGACTATAAAGCTTCCAGACTCACCCATCCCCAGACAGTCTCTCAGGAGCAACCCAAACCCAGAGAAGACATTCAAATTGGAGTCCCAGATAGCCTGGTGGGCGTGGGGTGGAGCTACCAGATCTTTGGTAGGGACCACAGTAAAGCTTAGTTACCTCCCAAATCTTTTTTTTTTTCCTTTTTTTTTCCGGAACTGAGGATTGAACTCAGGCCCTTGTGCTTGCCAGAGAAGCGCTTATTGTACTGAGCCATCTCCCTGGCCCCCTATTTTGAGAGAAAAATTATCAGAGGCAAAACTATTAAATCGGAGGACAGGCTGAGTGAGATGACCCAGGCTGCTTCTAGAGGTTCAGAGCCTCTTGCAATGGCTAAGAGCAAGCCAAGGCTACAGGCCCCACCATCAGGGTAGCCAGTAGGCACCCCTAAACATGTAGTCCAGAGGCTTCCTATGGCCACTGGACAGAGGGCTTTCTGGGCCTCTTGGGCCTGGGACAGAGCTAGAGGTGGAGAGAAGTGTTCTCATTGCTGGAAGCCCAAGCGACAGAGATGAGGCGAGAGCCTGAAGTCAGGGCCAAACCCACCTGTAAAAGGGCCTTGGTAGCAATGAGGAAGACTCTGAGAGAGTAGTTCTTAAATGTGTGACTGGGTGGGCCCAGGCACCTGGAAAGTGGAGGCAGAAATCTCCCAGGGCCCACTCCACCAAACCACAAGGTCACAGCCTGCTGGGACACCAAGGGCTTCTGCCCTCCCCGCTGGGCTCTGGGTATCTTGAACTCAGTTGCCAAATGACAAGATGCCTGGAGTAGCTGAAGCCTGAGGCTGTGTGACTAAGCCCTGACACCTGTCTGAAGGGGCAAACTAAAAATAAGATGTAGCTCGGATGCCTTCCAGGTCATAGGCCAGCCAGTTGACCCACCGCAGCCCCAAAGCCAGTTTCTGCTTCCTCATCCGTGGCACGGGGACCAACACTGAGGATGCTCTCGGCGAAACCAGGAAACCATTTTGTAAACCGTAAAGCGCTTTTAATTCCAGCACCTGTCTAGAGTGGACTCTAGAGGACCCTAAGGGGGTCGCTTAGGCCCCAGTCCGTAGCCTTCCAATCTTTGGAAGGTGGAGAAGGCACGGGTGTTTAAAAATAACCTGCAAGGGCCTGAGTTCAATTCCCGGTTCCGCCAAAAAATAAAAAATAAAAATAACCTGACTCTACACAACCGGTCCCTGGATACTGCCTGTCCTTCCCCTCCGCGGCCAAACCCACCTGCCCTGAACCAAAGCTGAGCAGGCCGCGCAGCAGCCCATAGACCAGCCTGTTATAACAGCATTCACGGAGAGGTCACCGCCGCCCTGGGAGCCAAGGGCAGTACCCCAAACTGAAAGGACCAGGATAGATTTCAAGTCGGGCTTTGGGACCCAAGGATCTCCCCTCCCAAAGCGGCTAACCACGGGCCACGCCCCCGAATGTGTCCTGGCCGCGGACCACGCCCGGGGCTGAGTGACCTGGGGGCCGCCTCACCGGCCTCTGGGCAATACCTCCGTCCCGGCGTCAGCGAACCGACCGGGGAACGCTCTGGTCCGCCAGGACTTGGGCCTCTGACCGTCCTGGAAGTAGAACGTACAGAACCTAGGAACAGAACGCCGAGGCCAGAGGGCGGCCGCTGGCCCTGCAGGCACGCAGACAAGCAGACCGTCGCCCCAATCGGAGCGCTCCGCTCCCGCAGACACGTTCCAAAACACGGCCCGGCACAGCCAATGACGGGGAGCCCACGCCCTCTCGCCGTCCGGCGCGTTCCCTCCGGGGCGGAACTCGCCGAAGCAGTCTGCACTTAAAGGTGCAAGGCCGCATTCCGAGCCCACGGTGGGGCGGGGTGCGTGCCATTATTCCGGAACCCGTGTGACTAGCGTGTGCTTGTAACGGGAGCTTCTGTCTGCAGAGGTTGTCTGCGCCCACGTTCCTTCCAGGGGCCAAGCAGACAGACTGCTCTTGGCCCAAAGGCCCGCATTCTGTCTCGGGTCACCTCTGCGAGAGTCCCTGCTGGCTATTACCTGCTGGCCCGGCTCAGCCTCTGTCACCCAGTGCTCGCGACTTGTATGAACCATTAACGTCTAGAACTCAAGTTTTTCTGTTCTATAAAACGGAGCACTAGACACTTACACCCACGCCGGCAAAGGGTGGCTGTGCACGTCATGGCGAAAGCCGCGAAGAGACCTAAGACGAAACTCCTAACGATGCTGGACGCCTCTTTTCGAAAACATGAGGCAAATCAATCAATCAATCAATCGCGGAGAAGCCTACCGGACGCCTCTCTTCGAGAACATGAGGCAAATCAATCAATCCATCAATAGCGGAGAAGCCTAGACACTTAAGTACGAATAATAATACATTAGCCTGCCGCCTAGCGCCTGCTGAGTGCTGGAAAGTACGCGCGCTGTTGCTCTTCCGCTTCTGACAACGGTAGGAAGCACCACACGCAGAAGCAGGGAGGCTGGGGCAGAAGACCCAGAAGTCGCGCCAACTCAGGTCTGTCTTACACAGGCAGAGACTGCCGGGGCTGAATCCAGAATCTTTGCCAGGGTCACGACCAACTTCTGTAGCAGCCCAATGGACAGTGCCTGGACCTACAGGGCCATCACCCTCTTCCGCGGACGCTGCGACTGAGGCTGTGGGCACCTGCAGCTCCAGCACTGTGGCGCCCACACCCCGGGGGCCTCTCCAGTGCCGAGCCGGCGGGACTTTGAGGCCTAGAGAGGCGGAAGGCTTCCGAGGCTCCGGGCGCGGGCGGGTTAAGGGGCGGGGCCGGGGCCGCCCAGCCCGCCGCTCCCGAGCCGCCTCCCGCCCCGCCCGCCCGCCGGCCAGGCCGCGAGAGCGGCGCCGCCATGGAGGCTACCGGGGTGTTGCCGTTCGTGCGTGGCGTGGACCTCAGCGGCAACGACTTCAAGGTGAGCTGAGCCGGGCAGCAAGGGTGAGCGGGGCCTCCCGCTGCGAGGGGCCGGGCCGCGCGCTGCTTCCTGTCCCGCGGCCGAGACTGTGCGGGGAGGGTGGGGCTCGCAGCCTGCCTCCGGGCTCGGAACCCACCCGAGGCCTGGGCTCGGCGTCTCGCGGGACCGGCTGGTGCCCCGACCCTACGTCCCTGTTCTTATGGGGCGGTTCCCTGCCCGGGACCGGCGCTCCTGTGCTCCCACCCCTCCGAGGTCACACGCCCGAACCAGCCCTGATGACTCAGGCGGGCCCGGCGGCCCAGGCTGCCCGGGGCGGGTCTGGAGCGTCTCCTCCCTGCGCTGTCGCCACCCCGCCTTCGCGTCCCCCTTCACTCCCCGTGACCTGTGTGGTCTTGGGCGAGTCACTTCCCCTCTCCGAACCTGGGTTTTCTCATCCGGTGAAAGCTTTGAAAATAGACCGTTTGGATGCCTGGAATGTAGTGAGATCTGTTGCTATGGAGTGTAAGGCAGATGTATAAGGTCTTGGGTGACAGTTGTCTGTGCAGCTGCTAGACTGATAGATTTAGGGACAAGGAACCCAGCCCTTGCCCAAGTCAGTTGATGGGAAAAGGGAGGTAGTTCTAGGGAGTAATAAAGTGGGTCAACTCAGGGCCAGCAGACAAGGGAAGGGGAGCTGGCCCAGAAAGCCAAGGACTCAGCGGGTTACAGGTGACCAGTGCGCTTAGATGTCTGTCTGGGGCTGGAGAGAAGGTGAGCTTTTCTACTTTACCAGCATTTGTATGCACCTTTGATTTCAGGCACAGGCAACCACACTGTATTCTCTCTGATGCCCCACCCCCACCCCCGTCTTTATCTGGGGTCTCCCTGTATCTTTTCTGGACCAGGAAAGTCTGAGTCACCAGAAGGGAATGTGGCTCTAAGGGCAGGGACAAAACCAAAGGCACTGAAAGTACATGCTGCCTCAGACTAGATTCATGCCACAGCACCCACAACGCCCGTGGTCATGTGGGGGCTTTGGCATATGCAGAGTGAGCAAGTGAATGAATGGATGGGTGAATGGCTGAATGCATGAGGTGATGTCTGTATGGGGTGGGGCCCTGGGCCTTTAACACAGTAGTAGTTTAGGCCTTGTCAGGAATGACTGACATGCTGGTGGTGCCCCTGAGGGACAGTCACTGGGATCTCAGGTGGCCCAATCAGGAATGGGCAAAGTTGGGGCCCGGGAGAGGGCTCAGTGGAATAAGCGCTTCCCTGGCAAGTGCAAGGGCCTGAGTTCAATCCTTGGTTCCGGGAAAAAAAAAAAAGGAATGGGCAAAGCTGAACACAAAGTGGGTGCTAGGATTCATGTTAAATAAGCCAGTTTTATTCTGGCCTTCCTGGGGCTCAGAGACCATTAGCAGAGAAAAACCTTAGGTCAACATGTTGTCACATGGAAGTTTTTAATAACCCCATTTTATGGATGAAGAAATTGAGACAGAGTGACCAAGTGACTTGTCCAAGGTCTCAGAGCTGGTGAGTTGGCTGTTTTTCCAAAAGAAAACTGCCACAGGTGGGGGGGAGAAGGGGAACAGGAGGCACCCTTCACTCAAATGAGCCTCACCCTGACATCCCCCCCCAGGGTGGCTACTTCCCTGAGAATGTCAAGGCCATGACCAGCCTGCGATGGCTAAAGTTGAACCGTACAGGCCTCTGCTACCTGCCTGAAGAGCTGGCTGCCCTGCAGAAACTGGTAAGGGGCTTTGGGCAGTCAGGGAGGGTATGGATGGGGCTAGACTTAGGTAGGTATGGCCTACAGGGAAGGCGAAGTACATAGAAGAAGAACAGCTGTGAGTAAAGCCGGTGGAGGCAAAGTGAACACTCCATCCTGGGAGGTGTGCAGGAGGAGCTGGGTGTGCAAGGGAGGGAGGCTGCAGAAGTGTTTCAGGCTGATGGACCCTTCTAGATAGTGCAAAGCTCCAGGGCAGACAGGGACTCTAGACACCCCACCTACCCTCTGCTCTGCTCTGAGCCTCTGCTCCCCTGTCCTGGCCTAGGAGCACTTGTCTGTGAGCCACAACAACCTGACCACACTTCATGGAGAGCTGTCCAGTCTGCCTTCTCTTCGGGTAAGTGCTGGCCTGGAGGCCTCCAGGCTTGGGGACCTGAGGTCAGAGCTGGAGCCTCAGGTTGGGCCAGTGTCTCTGCCACCTCCAAGTCTGGTTCAGGTGCCAGGTATGACAGAGAGGCTCCCTGTTAATTAGGAAGATACAGTTATGTCCTGTGTAAAGAAATCCATGTGGATCAGAGAATTCCATGGGGGAGTGGTAAAATAATCCCATTCCTACCACCATTTTGAGAGCCTGTTTAGATGTACTAGCAGGTGAGCACAGCTATTCCTATACCATTGACTGAGATAAGATCCTGCTCTATCATTTTTCTCTTGCTTTTCTCTCTCTCTCTCTCTCTCTCTCTCTCTCTCTCTCTCTCTCTCTCT
>NW_004524698.1:7128392-7129378 GCF_000260255.1 Octodon degus
GTACTTGGAATCAAACTCAGGACCTTGCACTTGCCAGGCAGGAACTTATGGTGCTGTGCTACATCCCCAGACCAAGATCCTCTATCAGGAGTGGTCATCCTCTTCAGCTGAGTTCCCAGCTTCAGGAGGGATGCACATGGAGTGGTGAAGGGGACACCCACTAGCCAGCCAAATTGCCTCACATCTCACACCACCATTTTGGACTGACTTTTTTTTTTTTTTGCAGAGGGTGGGGGAATACTGGAAATGGAACTCAGGACCTTGTTCTTGCCAGGCAATCCTGTGCTATATCCCCAGCCCTGGACCATTCTGTGAGTTAGAGTTAACAATAGCCATGCAGGCCCAAATCTAGTTTCCGTGAGTCTGTTATACGCCTGCTACTCTCCACCCACATCATATGTGAAAAACACAGGTAGTTGGCCAGAAACACAGGTTAGTTGCCAAAGGTAACCACTGTAGTTCAGATTGGGTTTGGGTAAGCCAGGGAGATAGTCCAACATCCCAGAACATCAGTCCCCTGGCCACCCCTACAGGACTGAGGTAGAATTGTCTCCTTCCAGACCAGAGCCCTGAGTGCTTAGGGCAGAGCCTCAGGATTTATGCTAAGCTAGAAAGTGGAGCCTGCCACTTTCTGGCTACAGAGCCTTAGTCAGGTCCTCCCATTCTCTGGGTTAGAGGTATCCTGCAAACCAGCAGCCTGCACTACACAGACAGTAGTGTTGCAGAATTTTCAGGGGTAAGCTGAGCATAGTAGTACGTACTTGTTAATTCTAGCACTCTGGGAGGCTGAGGCAGAAGGATGGCAGATTTGAGCCCAGCCTGGGACACTCAGAGTTTATCAAGACACTGTCTCAAAGAATATGGTGTGGGGCTGGTGAGATGGCTCAGTGGTCTAAAACACCTACTTAGAACAAGTTTAGCAAAAACAAAGGGACTGCGGTTCAATCCCCCAGCACCACATGCCAGCCAGCCCCGCCCACTGGTGG
>NW_004524698.1:7129697-7130301 GCF_000260255.1 Octodon degus
AAGCTTGGCAAAGCACAGGGACTGTGGTTCAATCCCCCAGCACCACATGCCAGCCAGCCCCGCCCCCTGGTGGGCTGAGCTGGCCACACACACACTAAAAAAAAAAAAGTTTAAAAAAAAAAAAAAGGAAGGCCGAGTCGGTTCCTGTTACCTCTTTTGTCATTTGCAACTATACCACCATTTCCTGGCCCTGTCCTCTGTTGCTCTTGAACTCTGTATGTCTATCCTTTGAGCAGAGTTCCTTGAAACTCACATTCTGATTTCTCTTCATTCTAATACTTTTCCTTCTGGTTAAAGAAAAACTAATTCAGAACAACAGGCGAATTGGCCTTCTGGAATTGAGAACAAGGATTGTTTGCTAAGAAAAGGTTCCCTGAGTGCCCTGTAAGGAACTCTGTGGCCCATTTGAGTTGGGCTTTGAGGTTTGAATAAAATTCACCAGGAGGAGCCAGGCATTGTGGCATATGCCTGTGATCCCAGAACTTAGGAGGCTGAGGCAGGAGTGCTGTGAGCTTGAGGTTGGCCTGGGCTACATAGTGAGTCCAAAGCCAGCCTAAACTACATAGCAAGATCCTGTTAAAAAAAAAAAAAAAAAAAAAAAGAA
>NW_004524698.1:7130523-7158359 GCF_000260255.1 Octodon degus
TTTAAAAAAAAAAAAAAAAGAAAAAGAAACACCAAAGACTACTAAAACAAACAAACAAAAAAATTTGCCAGGAGGATAAGAAAATCCTCCTTGAAGAGTTGGGGATTTAACTCAGTGACACAGCACCTGCCTGGCAAGCATGAGATCCTAAGTTCAATTCCCAGTACCTCCCCCCACCCAAAAAAAAAAGAAAAGTCCCACCAGGTAGAGGAACTGTGTGAGCAAGGCCAGATGTGGGAGGGCACCAGACCTGGCCTTCAGTGGGCTTCCTGAGGAAGCATCCCACCTTGACCTCTCTTCTTTCTGGGAGGGGAAGTAAGGAATTGTGGATTCTGTTTTGTTTTCTTTTTTAAAAATTGGGAATTAAACTCAGGAGTCTGCAGAATTGTGGACTCTTATGGTTTATCTCCAGGCCATTGTAGCTCGAGCCAACAGCCTAAAGAACTCTGGAGTCCCTGATGACATTTTCAAGCTGGATGACCTCTCTGTCCTGGTCAGTGGCTACCCACCTCTCTACCTGGTCCCTTTGCTCATTCATTCGGCCCTCTGTCTTTCTTTGGCCTTTAACCCTCCTTGCCCACTTCCTTGCAATAGTGTCCTAACTAAGCCCCAAGATGGCAAAGGCCTGGCAGGGTGGGGAGACCCCTCACCTTGGTCTTGCCCCTCACACCCAGGACTTGAGCTACAACCAGCTGACAGAGTGCCCACGGGAGCTGGAGAATGCCAAGAACATGTTGGTGTTGAACCTCAGCCATAACAGGTACTGGCCTCAGGTGGGCCAGGAGCTGTGCCTGGGGCAGGTCATGTGTGAAGTGGACTCAGGTGACTTTCCTCCTTGCCACCTACAGCATTGACAACATCCCCAACCAGCTATTCATCAACCTCACCGACCTGCTGTACTTGGACCTCAGTGAAAACCGCCTGGAGAGCTTACCGCCACAGATGCGCCGGCTCGTGCACTTGCAGACGCTGGTGCTCAGCGGGAACCCACTGCTACATGCACAGCTCCGGTATGCCCCTTCAGCTGGTTCTCCTTCCCGTCCCCCCTCGCCTGCCCTCCTGAGGGGGCACTCACTCTCCATCTGTCCTCTGGCATGCCTACCCTGCAGCTGGTTTTGGCCTGCCCCTCCAGTCCCTGCCCAGGCCACCCAGCCCTAATGACTCCTGTCATCCTGGCAGGCAGCTTCCAGCTATGACAGCCCTGCAGACCCTACATCTGCGGAACACACAGCGCACCCAGAGCAACCTCCCCACCAGCCTGGAGGGTCTGAGCAACCTTGCAGGTTGGGACTATCTCATGGGGCCCTTCCAACTTCTGGATCCTTCTGGGATTCCTCACTTCCTCAGGAAAAAAAGAGGCTAAACTCTGCTTTTCTAGACTTCCACAATAGTTCAGATTATTTCTCTTGTTATCATGATGACCATTAGTGAGATATTATGAGCACTGACTTTTTGCCTACACCCATTTGACATTGGAAAGTTTGTCTTCAAATGGAGAAACTGCAGTTCACACTGGTTGTCACAGTCTGACAGTGGCAGAAGTGGGGTTCACTCTAAAGCTGGTTGCTCCAACACCTGCTGTGCAGGTCCCAGCTGATGCGCTCCTCCTGTTACCCTAGATGTGGATCTGTCATGCAATGACCTAACACGGGTGCCCGAGTGCCTGTACACCCTCCCAAGCCTTCGGCGCCTCAACCTCAGCAGCAACCAGATCACAGAGCTGTCCCTGTGCATTGACCAGTGGGTTCATGTGGAGACCTTGAACCTCTCCCGCAACCAGCTCACCTCACTGCCTGTGCGTGTGGGACCTGGGTGGGTTGGGAGAGGCTGAAGGGCTTGAATCTGACCACTGTACTGCCTGGCTCTTTCCAGTCGGCCATTTGCAAGCTGACCAAACTGAAGAAGCTGTACCTGAACTCTAACAAGCTGGACTTCGATGGGCTGCCCTCTGGCATCGGCAAGCTGGCCAACCTGGAGGAGTTCATGGCTGCCAACAACAACCTGGAGCTGATACCCGAAAGTCTTTGCAGGTGCTGGGGTGGTTGAGCAGAGAACCCCAGAACTAGAGCCAGAACCCAGTCCACAGTCTTTGGTTATAGGTTAACCGACCTTTGTGAAGGCCCTGTAGTTGCATGCAGCCATTCCTGAATTGGGTTCTCCAGAGAACCCTTGAGAAAGACACTGTTGGGTTTAAGGCCAGGAAAGTTCTAGTGCCAAGTGAACTGGGGCCTCAGCACTGCTTCTACACCCCATCGGAGGGCATAAGACCCTCTGGTGTGCCCTCCCAGCTCTGAAAATAGGACTCCCCAGCCAGTTCCCTGGCCCTGTCTACCACCCTCCCCTTCCTCAGGTTTGGAATTTTTTCCATCCTTAGCTCCTTGTCCTGCTCTGGTCCTATGCTTATAGATGCCCAAAGCTGAGGAAACTGGTCCTGAACAAGAACCGGCTGGTAACCCTCCCTGAGGCCATCCACTTCTTGACAAAGATTGAGGTCTGGTGGGGCTGGGGCCACGAGGGTGGGGAGGGCTCAGAACAGATGGAGCAAAGGGGCCTTGCAGAAGCCTCCTGGGGACAGTGTGGGGTGCCAGTGGGGAGAAGGCAAACCGTGTCTCTGGCACACTCACCCCAGCCAGCTACAGAGGTGGCCTGAATGTGTGCATCTGACCTCTGAGTAGGGTGTGTCTGTGTATATGTCTGTGTGTGTGTGTGTATGTGCGTGCACGCGTGCATGTGCAGACTCAGTGCTAGCTTTGATTATCTGGGACAGGTTCTAGACGTGCGGGAGAACCCCAGCCTGGTCATGCCACCCAAACCCACTGACCATGCTGCTGAATGGTACAACATTGACTTCTCACTGCAAAACCAGCTACGGCTGGCAGGCGCCTCCCCAGCCACAGTGGCCGCAGCAGCAGCAGCTGGTAAGTAAGAAGATCTGACCTGAGAACAGGAGTATCTCCTTGAGCCTCAACTTGCTCATCTGTAGATTGAGTGGGATATAGCTGTCTGGCCATAAAGGATGGGATTGGCTTGTAGCTGGCTGGGTGCCCAGGAGCACAGTCCAGCCAGGACTCAATGGCTTGCCCCCCCACACTCCCAAGCAGGGAGTGGGCCCAAGGACCCCCTGGCTCGAAAGATGCGGCTACGGAGACGCAAAGACTCAGCCCAGGATGACCAGGCCAAGCAGGTGTTGAAGGGCATGTCAGACGTAGCCCAGGAGAAGAACAAAAAGCAGGAGGTAAGCCAGCCCAAGGCTAGGCCAGGCCAGACCAACTGGACCCTACTCAAGGCTGACTCACCTAGGCCAAGAGGGATGGGGTTCCTGGACAGACAGGATGACTGCGCAAAGGCCCTGCAGTGGGGAGCAAGTAGAGCCTGAGTGGCCTTATAATCAAGCCTTGCACTGTCACTGTGTCATCCAGGAGATCATGGACACCCAGGCCTCTGGGAGTAAGGTACGGCGCTGGGACCAGGGCCTGGAGAAGCCACGCCTTGACTACTCGGAGTTCTTTACAGAAGATGTGGGCCAACTGCCAGGCTTGACCATCTGGCAGATTGAGAACTTTGTGCCTGTGCTGGTGGAGGAAGCCTTCCACGGCAAGTTCTATGAGGCTGACTGCTACATCGTGCTCAAGGTGGGGCCTTAGATGGTTAACCTCACAGTGGAGACCAGTGAGATGAGGTGGGGAGTGGCCAGGCCAGGTGGAGACAGTCTGGGGAGCACAGTGCATCCACGCTGGGGCTGGGAAGACGGAGTCGTAGGAAGCTTCTCATGGTGGTGTCTGTATTCCCAGACCTTTCTGGATGATAGCGGTTCCTTAAACTGGGAGATCTATTACTGGATTGGTGGGGAGGCCACTCTTGACAAGAAGGCCTGCTCTGCCATTCACGCCGTCAACCTGCGAAACTACCTGGGTGCTGAGTGCCGCACAATTCGGGAGGAGCTGGGCGATGAGAGTGAGGAGTTCCTGCAGGTAAGGGGCAGGCAGGTTAAGGGGGAAAGGGGTTTCCCATGTGGGGTGGCTGGTGGTTGGGGTGCTAATTGGCAGACTCAGGGATGGGTTCCCAGCCCCAAGGCCAGCTGGCAAGGTGACAAGGTAAGGTCTGAGGAGACAGGCCAGAGGTAGCTGAAGGCTAGGTTAGTAGAACCTGCGGTTGTAAGCTATGGCTAAGGTTAAAGGGGGCCTAAGCATGGAAGCTGGACCAGTGGGCTGACAAAGGGAGCTGGGAAAAAATGGCCAAGAGAGGAGGCTGTATCCTATGACAGGGTAGGCCACTAGCTGGGTGCCGAGGAGCACAGGCCAAATCCAGTTTGGAACAAACTACAAAGCAGGTCAGCATGCCACTGTGCCCTGCCCCCACACCCACCTGCCCTTACCTTCGGACACACTCAAGATTCAGCCAGGGGCTGGTGAGATGGCTCAGTGGTCTAAAGCACCTACTTAGAACAAGCTTAGCCAGGGACCATGGTTCAATCCCCCAGCACCACATGCCAGCGAGCCCTGCCCCCTGGTGGGCTGAGCTGGCCACACACACACACACACACACACACACACACACACACACACACACACAAATGGATAAATAAAATTAAAAAAAAAAACAAACCTAAAAAAAAAGATTCAGCCAGGTCTGCATACTTCCATACACCAGCCCTCCTCTGTACCACACGACACACATCTCAACATATTGAATATATATATATATAATATACATATACATATACATATATATGTATATGTATATAATATGTATATATAATATATAATAATTATATATGTATGTCTGTGTGTATATATATATATATATATATTTTTTTTTTTTTTTTTTTTTTTTTTTTGCGGAACTGGGGATTGAACTCAGGTCCTTGTGCTTGCCAGGGAAGTGCTTATTCCACTGAGCCATCTCCCCGGCCCCTTTTTTTTTAATGTATTTGGTTGTTACAGGGTCTCACTATGCAGCTTGAACTCATAGTGATCCTCCTGTATTCAGCCTCCCCAGTGCTGGGATTACAGGCATGCACCACTACACTCAGACTCTGGCTGGCTCAGCTTGCCCTGGGGGTAGGGCTGGTATGGCATGTGGTGCTGGGGATCAAACCGTGGTCCCCGCACTTGCCTAAGCAGGCGCTTTAGTCTGCTGGGCTGTCTCGCTGGTCCCATTGACCGTAAACACACAGATGAACCCATTTTTGTCCATTCCTGTACCCAATGTGTTTGTTTGCAGGCACATTATTTTTTAACATCATAGATTTGTGGCAACATCCTAGATACGTGTACAACTGTACCCAGCGTCAAGAAGTATATAGGCGGGGCAGTTCGATGATGAACCCTAATTTACATACACAGGTGTTTGACAATGACATCTCCTATATTGAGGGTGGAACAGCCAGTGGGTTCTACACTGTGGAGGACACACACTACATCACCAGGTGAGGGCACGTGCAGGATGAGTACTGATCTGGACTCTGCTGGGAAGGGTTGTGGGGAGGATTTGAGGGGTACATTGGTCCTTTAGTGCCCATAATGAGCCCTCTTCTCCTGGTTCCCAGGATGTATCGTGTGTATGGGAAAAAGAACATTAAATTGGAACCTGTGCCCCTCAAGGGAACCTCCCTGGACCCAAGGTGAGCCCCTGTGTGAGATGGGGGTCGGGATGCCCAACCCCCTTCCCACCTATAGGGGACATACTAAGGCCTTCAAAAGAGACTTTCTCGGGGCTGGTGAGATGGCTCAGTGGTCTAAAGCACCTACTTAGAACAAGCTTAGCAAAGCACAGGGACCACAGTTCAATCCCCCAGCACCACATGCCAGCCAGCCCCGCCCCCTGGTGGGCTGAGCTGGCCACACACAAACACACACACACAAATAAAAATTTTTAAAAAAAATTTAAAAAATAAACCCCCCCCCAAAAAAAAAACCAAAAGACACTCTCTAGCAATGCTTTTATTTTTTTTATTTTTTAAAAATTTATTTATTTATTTTTTTGCAGAACTGGGGATTGAACTCAGGCCCTTGTGCTTGTCAGGGAAGCGCTTATTCCACTGCGCCATCTCCCTGGCCCCTAGTAATGCTTTTAATAACCTTGTCCCAGGGAGCTGGCAGGAGGGTCCTAGAGGCTCTTCCAGAAGTGGGCTAAAGCCCACATGAAGGTTTTTGTTGTTGATCAGGGGAATGGGGACATCACTGTACCTTGCCCCATCACAGCTTCTCCTGCCCCTCTTGTCCAGGTTTGTGTTCCTGCTGGACCGAGGCCTGGACATCTATGTGTGGCGGGGGGCTCAGGCCACACTGAGTAGCACCACGAAAGCCAGGTACAAGGGTAGTGTGGGATGCTTTCTGCAAAAGGACAGGTGTCACTTGAGAAGGGACATGGTCACTGAGGATTTTGTGTCCCATCCTCAGGCTCTTTGCAGAGAAAATTAACAAGAACGAGCGGAAAGGGAAGGCAGAGATCACCCTGCTGATGCAGGGCCAGGAGGCCCTGGAATTCTGGGAAGCACTGGGTGGGGAACCCTCCGAGATCAAGAAGCATGTACCTGATGATTTCTGGCCACCACAGCCTAAGCTGTACAAGGTGCACTAGAGGCGGGTATAGGGCTGGCCTGACCTCGCCAGGTGTTGGGAGAAGGGCCAGGTAGACTTCACTGGGGAGAGGGTGCCACGTTTTGGATGGGGGCAGCTGAGCATCAGCTCTGAGCATAGTAGGAGTCCTTGTTTCTAGAAGATGGGGACCAGGGGGAGGTGCCTAGGCTTTAATATTGTGGTTGTTCAGAAACTCTGGGGGTGTCCTGAGGAGAAAAAGGACAATTTAGGAATTAGAAATGACAAAGAACCTGGAAAGCATTTGTTAAAAGCCCTTCGACTAAGAGCACAGTGGTTGAGCACTTGCCTAGCAGGCATGAGGCCCTGAGTTCAATCCCTCGCACCACAAGGAAAAGTAAAGCCAGGCATGATGGCACACATCTGTAATCCTAGTTAGTAGGTGGAGCAAGGCAGGAGGATCACAAGCTCTAAGTTACTCTGGGCTGAGAAATTGGTAGTTGAAGGAAACCCTACATCAGTATAAAAAAGGTCAAGAATATACTTGGACCATGGTTGAAGGGAAAACAGGTCAGGGGAGGGCACAGTGGATTTGAGCCACACAGCAAGGGAGGGGGCACCTCCAGCTCAGGAGGCTGCTGTTTTCTCTTGCCAGGTGGGCCTAGGCCTGGGCTACCTAGAGCTGCCACAGATCAACTACAAGCTCTCTGTGGAACATAAGAAGCGGCCTAAGGTGGAGCTGATGCCCAGGATGCGGCTGGTAAGGCAAGCAGGAGGATGTGGGGACCATGGCTGTCCAGATGCCCAAGTGCTGACCTCCGTCCTCTGCTTCTGCAGCTGCAGAGCCTGCTGGATACACGCTGTGTGTACATCCTGGACTGTTGGTCAGATGTGTTTATCTGGCTGGGCCGCAAGTCCCCACGCCTGGTGCGTGCTGCTGCCCTGAAACTGGGCCAGGAACTGTGTGGGATGCTGCACCGGCCACGCCATGCCACTGTCAGCCGCAGTCTGGAGGGTACAGAAGCCCAGGTGTGCTCCCACCTCAGGATGCCTGCTCCCCATCCGCAGTCCTGCAGACCCCCTCTGGCAGACTGTGAATTGCATTACTGCCCTGTAGAGCTGGGCCCAACCAATTCCTGTGAAACCACCTCTCCATAACCTATTGCCCCATTTTTTCCTTACGCTTGGCTTCCCCAGCCTCACCCTCAGCCGTCATTAGGTCCCACCACCTGGGCTACAACTTTCCAGGGCCTCCGAACCTTCTCAGTCCTGGCCTCCTTGGACCCACCCAACTCCAGTTCATGGCTTCTGCTTACCCTCCCCCCACATAGGTGTTCAAGGCCAAGTTCAAGAACTGGGATGATGTGTTGACGGTGGACTACACACGCAATGCTGAGGCTGTGCTGCAGGGCCCAGGGCTGTCTGGGAAGGTGAAGCGTGATGCTGAGAAGAAAGATCAAATGAAGGCAGACCTCACCGCACTCTTCCTACCCCGGCAGCCCACCATGGCCCTGGCTGAGGTGAGGAGTGCTGGGGCAATGGGCTGGGGCTTGGGGCAGGGACTCTGCTTGTGGCCCTCTGACCTGCAGGGGTGGGGCCTTCACCTGCAGGCCGAGCAGCTGATGGAGGAGTGGAATGAGGACCTGGATGGCATGGAGGGCTTCGTGCTAGAGGGCAAGAAGTTTGCACGACTACCTGAGGAGGAGTTTGGCCACTTCTACACACAGGACTGCTATGTCTTTCTCTGCAGGTGCGGCAGCAGCACGCCCCCTTCCTGTCTTTTCCTTTGGGGCTCTGTCCCCTGCTTACCTCTACAACTCCTTAGGTACTGGGTTCCTGTAGAGTATGAAGAAGAGAAGAAGGAAGACAAGGAGGAAGGGAAGACTGCAGCAGAGGGCAAAGAAGGCGAGGAGGCAGCAGCTGAGGTGGAGGAAAAGCAGCCTGAGGAGGACTTCCAGTGCATTGTGTACTTCTGGCAGGGCCGGGAGGCCTCCAACATGGGCTGGCTCACCTTCACCTTCAGTCTGCAGAAGAAGTTTGAGAGCCTGTTTCCTGGCAAGCTGGAGGTGTGGTGCCCCAAGAGCTTGGCCCTGTGGAGGGGAGGTCTGGGAGGATCCTAGAGCATCCTGACACTGCTATACCTCCAGGTGGTACGCATGACACAGCAGCAGGAGAACCCCAAATTCCTGTCCCATTTCAAGAGAAAGTTCATAATCCACCGAGGCAAGAGGAAGGTGGCCCAGGGGACTCTCCAGCCAAGCCTCTACCAGATCCGCACTAATGGCAGTGCCCTCTGCACCCGGTATGGCAGGAGGGGCACAGTGGTTGGTAGGGGTTTGGGAGCAGGGCTTGACTTCTTGCTGACACAGTAATGCTCCCCAGATGCATCCAGATCAACACTGACTGCAGTCTCCTCAACTCTGAGTTCTGCTTCATCCTCAAGGTTTGGTTTTAGCTGTGAGCCAGACACCAGGTAAAGGGGTGGGGGTGGGGGTGGGGCTGGCACTGGAGCTGACCGTTCTCCCCATGTTCCACAGGTCCCTTTTGAGAGTGAGGATAACCAGGGCATTGTGTACGCCTGGGTGGGCCGGGCATCGGATCCGGATGAAGCCAAGCTGGCAGAAGATATCCTCAACACCATGTTTGATGTTTCTTACAGCAAACAGGTGACTCAGGTGAGGTGGGTAGGCAGAGCACATGAGGGCCTCGGGCTGAACTGACGACTCTTTTCCTGCAGGTCATCAATGAAGGTGAGGAGCCTGAGAACTTCTTCTGGGTGGGCATTGGAGCACAGAAGCCCTATGATGAGGATGCGGAGTACATGAAGCACACCAGACTCTTCCGGTGAGGGCCCTGGCCTTCCCTCCCCAGCTTCCTTCTCAGTCACACACTTGGCCTCACCTTGACGCTTAAATTCCAGGTGTTCCAACGAGAAGGGCTACTTTGCAGTAACTGAGAAATGCTCGGACTTTTGCCAAGACGACCTGGCAGATGATGATATCATGTTGCTGGACAATGGCCAAGAGGTGAGACCCACACACTGACCCTGTGAATAGGAGTTGTGGGACAAGAAGGGGAGTATTCCCAAATCATCTGGCTGACCACCTAAACTATTCTCCCAGGTCTACATGTGGGTTGGGACCCAGACAAGCCAGGTGGAGATCAAACTAAGCCTGAAGGCCTGCCAGGTGAGTGGAGGGCAAACAGGTGGGGTGAGGCGAGGGTGTGAGGCTGACCCACCAGGTCTGAGGTCTCTGAGACCACCTGCCACCTCCTTCTAGGTGTATATCCAGCACATGCGCTCCAAAGAGCATGAACGACCACGACGCCTGCGCCTGGTCCGCAAGGGTAATGAGCAACATGCTTTCACTCGCTGTTTCCATGCCTGGAGCAACTTCCGACAGGCCCCGGCCTAGACCATGCCTGTGGCCTGGGGTGAGGCGCCTTCCGACCATTTCTGCTGACAGTGTACCCAGGTGACAGCCCCTGCTCTGGCCACCCACCAGTGCCCCACCCCCAACAGCACACAGCCCCATGGAACCACCACTGCAGGGTATGGGAAACCAGATTTGCCCCATAGTGAGCACACATGTGAAACCCCTCCCTAGGACAAAGCAGATGTAGTTGCCCTTTAAGAGATATTAAATGCTTTTATTTTCAATATTAAAAATCAGTACTTTTAATATTAAAACAACACTAACTTTTAAAAAAGGCCAGAAAAAAAATCCAAGGTACAGTCTACAGAGAAGCCCATCCTGATCCCCCCAACACACACACCTAACAGCCCAGCTGAGATGCCCAGCAGGGCTCCCCGTCACACACACACACACACAGATTGAGGGCTGGCCCAGTGGCAAGTACCAAAATAGTTTTAGAAATGACTGTCCAGCCCAGCACAGGCATTAGAAAAATACTCTTTGCAAAGGGAGAGAGCTGGGGTGGCTGTGGAGTGGGAAGTAGCCTGATGTTCAGCCCTATCTGCCCTCTCCCAAAGGCAGTGGCGCCAGGGCAGCCACTTGCCCTAGAGAGGATGCAACCAGTCTCGTCAAGAGGTTCCAGGGAGAGCCCCACAGCCCTCCATGGCCCAGCCTTAGTGGGGACAGGATGGCAGGTCCACTGTAGCCCAGAGGTTAGCAGATACTGGTCTATGTTAAGGGCCCAGGCAGAAGCCAGGAATCCAGCTCCGAACAGGGCAAGAGATGGCTGGGATCATGCTGGCCTTCCTGGTGGAGAAAAACAAAGGAATCAGAGAGAGCAAAGGAGGCCTAAAGGGGCTGACAGCCTGCCTAAGGTGTCCCAGCAGTCGGATGTGGTCACTCAAGTGCCCCATTTAACCTCCTATCCTGGGCAGGCAGAGTCCTTCAGTGACAAGCTAAGCAAGACTCTGGACTCTTAGTAGGACTGAGGATAGGGAGGGGCAGTGGTGACCCTCAGAGCAGACAAATGGACTGTGCACCAGGCAGCAAGTTGGTCAGGCTAATCTTCAGGCTCAAGCTAAGTAGGGCCCACCCTCAGACTCAGGAAGAGCCAAGTGAAGCATCTGGCCAGGCTTGGTGTACAGGCTCAAACCACAGGACAAACCTTGTGCACCTCAGTGATCTCTCCTGGGAAAAGGCCCGGCCAACCCAGCCCTAGCCTTTGCACTTCTAAATTATACACGTAGAACAGCCAAGAGCTTTATTACATGCTGGGCCTCTCTCCTGTCACCTGTGCAAATCATGCAGCTTGGGTATCCTAAGCCCCTGTTGGAACACCCCATGGAGGGCAGGTAGGCCTCAAAGAGTAATCATTGGAGGGGCCTGTCTTGTGGGGCCCAAAGGGTTGACAAAGCTGAGTGGGGAGGACAAGGTAGATGCAGGGCCTCATCCCTATGGTACCTCATTTGATCAGGATAGTGCAAGCATGAGGCTCATCTGCCAGGTTCCTCAGATTCTTCTCTGATTCCTCAGAGCTAGGGCAGTAAAAAGAAAGTCTGCTGGGGAAATGTCCTGTGGTCCTGGGGAGGGGTGCTTTGCAGATAGGGAAGCTGCCTCACCCCAGGAAGTCCTTCACATCCTCTACTGTGACGTCCCCTGTTGTGTCCAGTGTAGTGTCGGCACTGGTAGCCGAATCAATGGACATGGGTGAGAGTGTAGCCTCAGGCAGTTCTGGGGTATCTGTAGGGAGAAAGTAATCAGCTCCTGCTGGGACCCCTGAGTACCCTCTTGTACATGGGGATACAGACCCCAATAGACACATACCTGCCAGTCCTGTGTGGCATCCAGCCCTGGCTCAGCTGCTGCCCCTGCAGAAGCCTGCCCCACCCCGAGCAGTGTCCTACTCCTCCCCATGGCACCATCAGGCCAGGCCCTGACCCCATTCAGGGAGCACCCCCTCACCAGCTCTCTTGCCGTGGGCAGGATCAGGGCTTCCATCACAGCTCTGTGGGGCCAGGATGATGCTTGGGGTCCCATTAGCCTGGCTCAGCTTGGGTGACTCTTGGACCCTGTGAGTGCAGGGGAAATGAAAGGTGTCACCTTCCTGCCTTCCTACATCATCCCAGCTAGTCCAGAGTGGAGCCTAGGGTAGGTGAGCCTTGGCCCAGATTACAGGCCCTGACCACAAACCTGGCCTGGGTGGCACCACGGGGCCAGGTGATGTCCAGAGAGCAGAGTGGCTCTGTGATGTATCGGGCACTCAGGGAGAAGCGTTCAAACTCTGATGGAGAAATCAGGTAGAAGCCTGGGAGGACAGGAGAAATGCAGTCAAAAGAAGTGACAACAGTCCCAGTGCTCAACGTTCCTGCCCAGCACATGCTTCCTGGGTCTGGGCCACACTGGAATGACCACTCTAGTCCTATTTATATCCCCTTCCTCCTGACGACCCCACCCCACCTCACCCTGGCCGTGGCGTGTGAAAACACACGATGCGATGCCGCTGATGTCCTCCTTTCGGATACAGGAGTAGTGCACCTGGGGCCGCAAGCCAGGCACGGAGAAGACATGCACGTCGCCCAGGTTGGTGAGGCAGGCCAGGCAGGTCTCAGCATAATCCTCACAGGCCACACTAGCAAATGTGGCCAGGGCTACCTTGCGCACACGACAGCCCTCATGGGCTGTGAGCTTGAACTTGGTCTTGGCGCTCACCTTGGGCAATGTGAACACCTGGAGGAAGATGGGCAGTGAGCAGAAGCTGGCCCTTTACTCAGGGCCCCCCACTCCTATGACTGTACAGCACTGGACCCTGCCCCAAAGCCCCGCCTGCCACACAGGCCTCAGTCCAGCTATGCCCTTGACCAAACTGCTACTCAGGACTCAAGCCAGGCTTCACTCTGACCACACTGGAAACTAAATCAACCAGCAAGTAGGTCCTGAGGCTGTGCCTGGTACTCCCACCAAACACAAGCCTCTGGGGCCTATACTCAAGCAGTCCTGAAGTCTAGAGCCTGAGGGGAGTGAGGTGCCAGGGACCTGGGAGCTCAGCAGGCATCAAGGATTTCCTGGGAAGGTCTCTGCTGGCTGGGACACCATGATAGGGGAGGACTTGGAAAGTCACAGCAGAAGGGCCTGGGCAGGGCAGGGGCTCTAAGGGGACCAACACTGGGAACCCACACCAGCTCACCTTGAACTGCTCCTCTGATGCAATGAGCACGGCATGCCCACCCTGCATGTCAGGCGCCTGTGCCAGGTCCCGAGAGGCCTCATAGGGCTCAGGCAGTGGGCGGCCGCGTCCATCCAGCACTGCGATGGCCACTACCGGTGCCCGGTGCATTAACTGCACCTCCTTGCCCAGCACAGCCTCTACTGCCCGCTCGGGCCGCTTCTCACTGCCTGCCATGGCCGCTGGCACCTCCAGTGCATAGGCAAACACAGAGCCCGAGTTGGTGCCTGCCCACATGGTGGGCCCGTGGTGGGCCGCTGTGAGGACACAGGCATGGTAAGAGGGGTGCTCACTGCAGTCTCCCGTATCCTGCAGGTCCTTTCCCAGGTCTCTGTGCCCCCACTTCGATCTGTGGTACCTAGGCTCATGGTAGCTCCTTGTCCCACACCTCAGTGGCTTTGACTCACTTCATGGGCCCTCTATGCTCCCGATTCTAGTCGAGGCCTGGAAGGCCACCCTCTACAGAAGCAGTCACCTCAAGGACATCTGTACATGTCAGGGCCCGTAGACATCCCCAATCCCACCAGCCTGCTGTACCCTCAGGCCCCAGGCTGACTCCTTCCTCAACAGCCCATCACTAGTCCTGCACCCCAGACCAGGGCCCCCCTTTACCCCACCCTCTGCAGCCAGCTCCCCCATATGATGGCTAGAATATGAATAAAATGAGACAAGGCCCACCCAGCACATTATCCATCCTGCTTTGTGTGAACAGAACTTCTGGGAAGAGATCTTTTGAAAAACCAATTCAAGTGTGACAGTTCCAGAGTCCAGCACAAGGATGTGGAACAAGTGAGAAACCTCTAGGCTAGGCCAACACAGTTGTGCATGCCTATAATCCCAGCTGCTTAGGAGACTGAGGCAGGAGGATTGAAAGTTCAAGGGCAGACTTGTCAATTTAAACTACATTTCAAAGGAAAAACAACAACAAAAAAGAACAGCATGGTGGTGCACACCTATAAGCACTCTAGGAGATGAGACAGGAAAATCACAAATTTAGGTTCAACGGGGCCAACTCAGTAAGACCCTGTCTCAAAATAAATTTATTTGCTTTTAAGACAAGGTCTTGCTTTGTTCAGACTGGGCGTGAACTCACTGTATAGCCCAGGCTGGCCTAAAACCTACAATGATTCCCCCTTGCCTCAGCTTTGGGACTCTGAGGAATACCATGCCTATAATCCCAGCACTTGGGAGGCTGAAGCAGTATTTCCATAAATTCAAGGCCAGCCTGGGGTCCATAGTGAGTTCAAGGCCAGTCTGAACTACAAAGCAAGATCCAATCTCGAATGAACAGATTAGGGATTTAATTCAGTCCAAAGGCTCAAAGCTTCAATCCCTAGTGATAAGAGGAGAAATTTAAAAAAAAAATAAAAATCCAAGCCTGCATCAGCCAAATCCAGAAAGTAGGAAAATCTACCAAAGACCCTTGGCAAATCATGTTAGAAAGCAGTGCCCACAGACCACCACAGACAAGCATGTGCTGAGACATCAGGAATCAGCCTCCACTCCAATGTCAAGGACTGCTGTCAGATACATACTGACTGTCGTAATTATGCCTGAATTTTCATCTACTCCATTTTCTTACTCTAGTAAGGCACAATGGCATAGTATGGGGTGAACATAAAACAAGAGCAGACACCCAGGGGTAAGGTAAAGTACATGAGACAACTGTACACCCCTCTATTTTTGCGTTATTGTACGAGGTAAAAATCAGTGAGACAATCAGTATACCTAGGACTAGGCCTAGCACAGCAGCGAGCACCAGCCCTGCCGACACCTCTCTTCCTTGACCCTCTCTCTAACCACACAGGCCAGCAGTTACTCCCCTACCTACCCACTACAGGGCTTGGCACCAGCGTCAGGCTCCCCTCTTCCTGCTTAGCAAGCCCCATCATCTGTGCCCCATAGGGGCATTCCTGTCACTGGCATACAGCAGGTATTTGCTAACACTCTGAAACCCCCTGGGAGGTGTGTGGCCACCACTTCCTCTGCCATCACCCATTTCCTAGCTGTCCAACTGAGCCATCCAGTATCCATTCCCGCCCACCCTCACCATCTCGAAGGAATGTGTCAGCGAAGTAGAGGCAGCGCACGACACCGGAGAGGGAGTCATCAGCAGAGCGGGGCTCAATGCGGCGCTGCACTGGCGTCATCTCCACATCATGGGGGCAGGCTTGCTCTGCTAGTTGTGCATTGGCCTCCTGTAACTACAAGGAGCAGGGCTCTTGAACGTGTCTTTCCTGAACTCCTTCTTCCTGGCATCCGCCACTCACCATTATGCACCACATTTCCAGCTTTCCAGCTCATTCTAGGAAGCCAACCCTTAGCCTGAGCAGCTCACCTTGCTATTGGCATTAGTAGGCCGCTTCTTGCCCGAGACTCGGCTCTTACGGATACGCCGGAAAGACTGGCGCAGCGACTTCTTGAGGGACTTCACCCGAGACAGTGGGCCCTCCATAGCCAGGGAATCATTGGGGTGAAGTGTGCACCTAAGGTGAGGCAGGAGCCAGCTGAGCTGGGGAGCAACTGCCTTACCCCTGCTGGTCCCAAGGCTGAGCATTATGAGGTCAAGTCATACAGCCTCAGCTCTCTAAGCTGCCCTTTGGACTGAGCAGATGGTACTCTGAATGTTCCTCAGAACCACAAAGGTTACAGGGGTTTTTACATCAGCCTGCCTCAGCCACACTTTAGAAAGGGAAACTGAGGCCAGACTCCATCTCACTGGGGCTCCAGTGGCTCACCCACCACCCTCACCCCTGCTCCACATACCTGGCTAACACTGGGCTCTTGCGCCGATAGTCAAAAAGGCCAAAGCCATGACTGGTGCCAAAGGCCACAAGGCTCCACTCTGCATGAAGTGTGACAGCAGTGACAGCAGCTGGGGGTAGGCACTGCACCAGCACACGGGGCTGGAAGCCAGAGGGCCATAGGAGTGGCCCTGTGCGTGGACACAGCCGCTCATGACCCTTCCACGTGAAGCCCTCACGGTCCTGGAGGAGATCCACACTGGCCATGCTGACCGTCTGCTCCGCTGGCACATCGCTGAGCTCCAGCACAAGAACCTGAAGCCGCCCGCAGGAAGCAGAGTCAGCATGGAGGCAGGGCCGCTCCTGGGCTCCACTCAGTCTAGGACCTCGAATACACACCCCTGCCATGCCAGGGTGGACCAGGACCTTATTCTGGTCATCCACCAAATAAGTACTTTTTGAATGTCTATTATATCCCAAGGCCCTTGACAACCATTAAGGAGCAGTAGAGACGCAAGCCTGTTGGTCCCTGCCTCCCCACCCCACCCTTACAAAGCAAGCCCCCTTTCTTGAGCCTCTCTTGCATTTACCAGTAAGCCACACAGCATGTTCTATACACTGTGCAAGGATACAGCAGAATCCAAGTCCCTACTAGTTCTGCCCTTTGAAGTACCATGCCCTATCCCCTGAGCCTCTGTCTCCACATAATACCTTCTGTATACTTCATAAAAGTGCCAAAGACACGGCAGTAACTGCCCTCTCAGAGCTCATCTGTTTTTTGTCTGAGACAGGGTCTTGCTATGCAGTTCTGGCTGGCATTGAGCTCAACTTTGTAGATCAGACTGGTCTCAAACTTGCAATGATTCTCCTGCCTCAGCTTCCCAAGTACTGGGATTACAGGCATGTGCCACCACGTCCAGCTTCCCAGAGCTCATCTGATAGTTTCCAGTCTTGCCCCAACCCTCCATTATTTGCCCCCCAAAGCCTGACTCAGCCCCCATGACAAGCCCATTTATGCTCCCAGACAGCCCTACCCAGGGCCCCCTTTCCTTCTCTGGACTTCTGCTCAGAATGGTCCCTCTGCCTCTCTACCAGACCCTTCATTTCAGACCCATCTATTCACAAAGTCTCCCTGGCATTCCCAACTCAGGACACCAGTCCTACCTGGCCTGCAGTGCCAGCTACCACCATCTGAGCTGTGTACTTGCAAAGAGCTACCTTCTGCACACCAAGCCGGGGATCATCGCTATAAGGGTCAAAGCAGCCCACCTGAGGGGAAAGGGACAAGGTCACCACACCAGACAGAACCAGACCAGCTCACAGCTCATCAAAGCCAGGCGAGGGGGCCCACCTTGCGGAAGGGTGGCCAGTCATCTTCAGCAGCCTGGGCTAGGCTGTCCACATGCTCACAGTCTGTCTGAAAGAGGCCAGCCGTGCTCAGCTTGTAGAGTGGCCGCAGCGCCACACCAGAGGCATCCCAGAACCGCACAGTACCATCCTCATGGCTGCAGAGGGGGCAGGTGTCAGATCATCCCTCAGAGGCCCACACACCTGTGCCACTTGTCAAGTGCACACCTACTACATATGCTAACTGGCTGAAACCCTACTGCTCCCACAGTAAGCACCTATCCTACAGCGCAAACACATATTCAGCCCTATTATATGCTAGACAACATCCATTATTTTTATCTAGGCCCTTGGAGCGGGTGGGAAGGTACAGAAATTGCAGAAAGAGGAAACACAAGAAAGACAAGGGCAGTTCTGTTCCACTGAGGGTACCCAGCAATCCGAGCAGGCTGCCACAAATGGGAGGCAGGCACTTACAGAGCTGTGATGGGAATCCCTGCAGGAACCAAGTGAGGCCCAAGAAGGCCACATAATGTGGAAAAGCAGGATGACTGGAGGTGAGGAAGCAGGGAGGGGAAGAGGGAGGAGCCTACAAACTAGGATACAGCCTCAGGACACAGCTGTAGAACCCAAGTGAGGCCCTTGGTGGGAGGGGAGCCCAGAGTCAGGACATGAGGGTATATGAGTGGGGCAGACTGGGACTCACTCCAGCAGCCCTGAGAGCCATAGCAAATTCACAACCAAGGAGGGCACATTGCTGCATCACAGGCAAGAGGGAAGGCAGGGCAGGAAGTCAAGCCTGAGTCACCAGGCACGTCAGCACCCGCCAAGGCCAGTTGGGCTCTCTAACACCTGCCTTGGGCAGCTCCGCGTGGGCCAGCCCAGATTTTCCGGTCCTAGGATAGACAGGCCAGGTGGGTGGAGCCCTGGGGTCTGCTGGAACTCAGTTCTCCGCCAAACGCAGAACAGGGCAGGGCTTTGCACAGGATCTAAGGAAGCTTCATCCAATCCACTCTGGGCAAGGGGACAACATGGATCTGCCAGGGCCAGGCCTAAGTCACTTGGCACCTCAGTGTCTGCAGGACCTAGGATAGTCCAGGGACACACTAGGCCTGGTATGTGAAGGGCTTCAATCTCCCCTAACCTACCCAGTCAGCAGCAGCCCTCGTTGTGATGGCTCTTGGGCCAGGTTCCGGCCCCCGGTGATGGGCCAGCTCTGGGAAAGACAGCAGAGATGTGAGCAAAAGGTCAAGACAAAGCTCTCTTTTCTCTCATCCTTGGCATGGTATCCAGAGCTCCCTACACATACCAACACATTTCTACTTCCAGTCCTAGGTAGGTACTGCCCTCCACAAAGCACAAACTGCTTCCCCAAGACCTCATCCCATAGGGCACCCCACCCATACCGAGGCACTGGAGGCAGATGGGGGGCTCTGTTGCTCGCCGGCGCTCACGATTCGGGCCCACAGCTTGGCAGGGACGTTAGCAACATGGGCAGAGCAGGTGATGGCAGATGAGTGCAGCGGGGCCAGGTAGGGGGCAGGCACAGCAGGCCAGCCAGGTGTCTGCAGGTCAAGCACCACCAGCTCCTCCTCTAGCAGCACGGCTAGGGCCCGTGGGTTGTCGAAGTCTACAGGATGGGGCAGGGTGAGCTGAGCCACAGGCAGCACAGGGTGGGATGGGGGGAGGGCAGGCACACACCATCCTCCAGCCCTGTGCTGTGCACTGTGAAGAAGTCAATGATGCGGGAGGTAAAGTCCAGCGTCACCAGGGTCTCAGCTCGAAGCACACTCACACAGTGTCGGTCTCCATAGCTGGCACGGGGCATGCCACCACTAAAGATGATAAAGTGGCCCCTGAAAGGAGAAGTTATGTGAGTCCATAGCTCACTGAGCCCAGAGTACACACTGCATGATGCAAGGGCTTTACCCCTGTGTGGCCAGAGCCCACCCTTCCAGCCCTCCAGCCAGATGTAGCCCCCAACCCATTCCTCTCCCTCAACCTACCCCGATTCACAGTTCCGCCACAGAATCTTGTTGATGGCCTTGCAGGGAAAGGGGCCTGGGGGGTGGGACAGCGTCAGACCTCCCATTCCTGGTCTGCCTTGCCACTGTCTCTTGCCTCTCCCCAGGAGAAGGCCCACTACCCTGACCATGCCCCCCACCAAGGCCAGGCAGTCTGCCAGTCAGGCTTCCCCGGCACTCACCATAAGGTGTAGTAGCTGCAGTGGGCTGCAGTGTCACAGTGCCAGTTTCCACCGACCAGATGGCATAGCTGCCATCGCTGTGTGAGCTGATGATGGTGCCACCACCCCGCCCCCAACACAGGCTCTCCAGCTGCTGTAGACAGGAGTAGGTGGGTGTGAGTGGGAGGCCTGTGCAGCCACCCAAGCTGAGGAACACAGGCCTGACCCACTTACCTGGTTCCCCAAGAAGATATGATCCACACACCGTGCAGGGTGGTTCCAAATGACCAGCAGACCTCGACTATATCCAATGAGGATCTTAGCAGGGTCCATGAGGTGCCCTTGGAGTGACTCCACAGGGCCCAGAGCCTTTCCACACCGGTAGTCATCTGGCACGCTACAAAGGAGCCTCTGTGAGTCGGAGAACTTCCCAGGTACCAAGGGTGCTGGGAAGCCCCTGGCTCTCACCTGCGCAGAACCTCATCTGGGCAGAGGGTCTGTCCCTCCAGCAGCGTCAAGGTGGTAACATCCAGGAAGAAGACACTGCCACCCTCAGTGCCCAGGGCAGCCGTGTCATCAGCAGCCACCAGCAAGACCACCGTGATGCGGGTGAGGCTGGCAGGCATACTGCAAGGGATAAGGAGACGAGGGTGAGGTACAAACCTCTGTACCTGCTGAGGAGAGTGTGGCAGGGGCTGGGCTCTCACTGCTGGCTCATTCCCAGCACTCTGTACTCAGTGGGGTCCTGCTTATAGAGCAGGCGGGCACTGCAGGAAAGCGATAGTGTGGTGTAATTAGCACACTTAATTATTCATAAGGACGGTGGCAGGGGAAAGGATATAAATAGGTTCCCAGGTCTTGGAGAGGGGCTCCCTACTCCCTCCACCAACAAGAAGGGAAGGCAGGAATCAGGGCATTGCCCCTTCTAAGACTAAGAGCTCTAAGACAAAGCCTCCCTGCATTCCATGCAAGGAATTCTGCTGCAGCCATTTGGATGCCTCCTGGGGGTGGGGGCAGCCAGGAGAGGCTGGGATGCCAAAGAACCTGCCCCTGCATCAGGACTTCCCCATTCTAGCCGCTGAAGGTCAGGCTGGGGAAAAGGGCCTTGTACTCCCACCTCGGGCCAGGTCACTTAGCTACTCCTAGGCACCCTGCCTGCATCTCACCAAGGACAGCATGAAGGACCCTCTTTGCCCACAAACCTGCTGTTTACCCATGCACATAATGGCCCATCTCCCAACTCGATTCAAAGGGCCAAGCACTGGGACCAGGGAGATGGCTCAGTGAAATAAGCACTTCCCTGACAAGCGCAAGGACCTGAGTTCAATCCCCGGTTCCACCAAAAAAAAGAAAAGAAAAGAAAAAAGAAAAAAAGAAATAAGAAAGGGCCAAACACTTCTGCTGATGTCAGCTTGGTTCAAGCCATAGCAAGCCCCCAGACTGCCTCATCTAGACTTTCTGCCCCCAGACTTTCCCACTATAGGGAAGACAGTGGAAGGCTGCAAAGCCAAGAAATTTAGCATGTACCACATGTGTCTCTGGGGTTCACACCCAAAGGCTCCCACCCACAGTTAGGTAGCACAGCCCAACCTACTCACCTTACCTCAGCCAGAACCTCCCGTCTACCCCAACATGTCCAAAGTGCTCGCAGATGAGCAGCGTCCTCCTAGGCTGTGCTCAAGGCACTGCTCACTGTGAACCTAGCTTACTAGCAACTGCCAGTTGCCACACCTTGGCACAGCTGGCTCCCCACAGGGAGCTCCTGCCCATCAACCATCAAACTAGCCCCAGCCAACTTCTCCAGTACCTGATGGCTTCAAAGGTGGGCCGGCTGGGCGGCTGGAAGCTGAGCGCTTCCTCCAAGTGGGCACAGCCATTATGATGGATGATCTCCCAGAGATGCAAACTACTGTCATCCAGTAGGGTTAGGAGGCGGCCCTAGGGGGTAAATAGAGGTCAAAGCTGGGCTGGGCGGGATAGGTAGTAGGACATGGGGACCACAAGGATCTGGGCAGTGGAGGACAGATACTCACCTGGCCTGGCAAGAAATGCATCTGAGTAACAGTGGCTGCGTCTCGGTGTAAGCCCGTGAACTCCACACCAGGTGCGCCATAGCTGAAGGTGACTGGTTAAAGAAGGAACATGCAGGCACAGGCCAGAAAATGCACACGAAAGATGCACAAATCTCTTTTCCTGGGACTATTCTGACAAACCCTATCACGATCTGCATGTCCAGATCTCCCAAGACCCACCAGGGATCCCCCCAAGGTACCCAGGTTGAGTGCAGGCTCCACACAGCTGCAGTGAGTGGGGTGTTGTGGTAAGACCTCTACTTCATCCATAAAATGGGCTAGTGACTTTGGCCTATGACAAATGAAGTGAGAATAAAAACCTGTCCAGCATAAGTACCCCAGACTGGGAGCAAAGCTGGGGCACTACTCCATGGGAGCCTCACATGAGTTTTTGTGTGCCTATATGGGCTGCAAGCCTGCCAGTTTGGGATCAATCAGCCAGAGACAGAAGTCAGGCCTCAATAGCAAACCACAAAGGAAGAAGATTCCACACTGCCTCTTACTATAGCTTCAGGCCCATGGAAACCAGCTTCACTCCAAGCAGTTAGCCAGTGATCCCTACTGCAAAGGAGCAGTCTGCCCATTTTACAGGTGAGTACACAGGGACCTGGAGAGGACTGATGACCTGCTTAAAGTGCCAATGTCAGCACCCAGAGTCCTAGCAACTCCAGGATTGATAGTGGACAACAGGGCTGAGGGGGCCCAGGAGACAGGGTTTAGGGACGTTGCCACAATGAAAAACCAAGATTCGCTGCCTGGGGCCTGAAATGGGATTCCCTATGGAAGTCTGGTGGGGGCAGAGGAAGGGACAAAAGAGGGGGCATCAGGAGGATGGGAGGCCCGGGGCAGGAGCAGCTGTGTGGAAAGCAGGGTCACCAAGGAGATAGGGCCAGGCTTGCAGGGGAAGAAGCAGTGTTTGAGACCAGGCCTGGCCTCTCCAGCCTCAGTTTCCCAATTCCAGGGGCTCCATCCAGGTTATGGAGGTTTAGAGGACAAGGGGAACACAAGGGACCTGGAGCTATGTCCTCCCCTTTGAGGCTCAGGGTACTCATCTGCCCTTCAGGTTCTCTGTGAGTACGAAAAGTTCACACAAGACACCCACCACAAGAGAGGCAGCTCAGAGTGTCTGGCAGAAAGCCAGGGCTGGTACTAGATGCTTGTGACATGGATAAAAGGCTGCACAGACACCTGTGTGCAGGCAGCACAGTGCCCATGAAGAGTGGGAACAGCAGGCCAGGTAAAGGGCCCACAGGAGATGAGAGAACATCTCTGCCCACCACACTCCCGAGAGCAGGCAAGACTCTCACAACCCCTAGCCTTGACATCCACCTGCTGTCCAATGCTCCCAATCTTGGGATGGGAAGACTCCACCCAACCCAATCCCCCATTCCAGGCGCTGATTTATTTTCTACCATCGGATGTCCTTAACCAGAGTATGCAGACCCACAGCACCACACAGGGAGGAAGAGGAGGAGGAGTTGGCACTCTCACCAAGCAGCTGCTAGCCAGACTCTGCACCTCAGTTTCCCTGAGAGCAGTTGGGCTGGGAATCTCCAGGATGGGCAAGAGGCATTCAGCTGCCTGCTGCCCGCCCCCCACCCTGAGCCTTCAGGGAAAATGCCCGCTTTGTGCAGCTCACACAGCCTATTGTGCAGTCGCCAGAATCCAGGTGGGGGCCGAGCTGCACTCTCCATGCTGAGCCTGGCACTGCCCCGCCCCCTTGGCTGAACACACGTGTCTTCACATTCACATGTGTGTGCACCCAACGCACCAGGGCCCCCAGCCCACCCACCACTCTCAATGGGTTCATGGCCCAGCCTCCTCAGTCACAGTTGCTGGGACAATGGCAGGGTCGCCTAGGAAACTGGCTGGCTGAAACAGTGAGGGACAGCTGTGGCCACTGCAAACTGAGCTCCCTCTTCACCCGTCTTCCAGCAAAGGATCTCATGGTCCCTAAAAGGAGTCATCCAGGCTTGTCAGGCACACAGGCAATGCCAACCTCTTACAAGATCCCAGTACCCACTAAAGCCTCTACAAAGAACATGCTAGAGCTGGGACCCCAGCATGCAGGGAACTGCCCACAGGTCACCCAAAAGGCCCCCAGTACCACAGCTGAAAAGGATACATCTTGACGGCCCCAGACCTGGTGCCAATGGCCATTATGCAAAGTTCGGGGTCGAAAGCCAGGGCGCTGGGTTGATTGGGGAATCCATGCTCCACAGTCTGTGGGGAGGGAGGACTGCTGGGAACACATACACCTGGACACTGAAGTCCCATCCACCCAGAGCCTTATCACGGCAGCCTCCAGCCTCTGCTACTGACGCATTGGGGAAAGAAGTCAGGTCCACCTGTTTTGAGTACCTCAGTGTCTTCAACTATTAAGTGGGCAACTGTGCCTCCAGTCAGCAGGGAGATGGCTGAGTCCTTGGGCTCCACCAACTCTCCTGTGTGTGGCTCACATGAACCCTATACCTGTCAAGTCCCAAGTTCCAACATTTATGTCAACCCCACCATACACAAAGCTCTAGTAACAAACAGAATGAGGCTCAAAAAGTCAAAGCACTGAAGAGAACCCCAACTGGCCCATAGTGTCGTATACCCACTCTTAGAGGCATAGACTGAAGCCTGGTAAAAAATCATGATGCCAAGGCCCTATGTGAAGTCCAGGGCACTCCCCAGATGTGGGCCCAGTGGGGAGATGAGAGGTCTAGGATAACATCCAAGCTCAGATAGGCACAAGCAGACTGAGACCCAGACACAGCTTCCTGTTGACCCCTGGAGGTGTCACTCACCTCCTTATCCAGAAACCACCAGATAACTTAGTCCCAGCTTAGAAAAGTGCTGTGGGACTTGTACACTGTAGTGTCTGGCTAGGAGGCTCCCTGGGGAATCAGCACACAGGGCCCCAGCCTGTTCAGGTGGGGCAAGTGGCTTCACCTAGGCATCAGGCCTTGCACTAATCACAGTACTCTCTATGCTTGTTTTCCATTGCTTACCCTTTTGTTCCCTACTGGGCACTGGAAATAGTGAGCCCACCCGAGGACAGAGCTGTTCATCCCCCTGGGGACTTGTGGGGGCTTCCCTTTCCCATCAGCCTTACCGCGTCCTGACCTTAACTAGCCAGTTTCAGGCTACAGTCTAGTGTCTGCTTTGTCGGGCACACACAAGATCTGTGATGCAAATCTCCACAGCCTGAGAGGACCCAATCAGGCTCCCACTCTCTATAAGAGAAGCTGGGTCATTTGTCTAGCATTTTTGTCCTTCACAGCCCAAATCCAATCCATTCCTCAGCCCCATTAGCTCAGCTTTAAAACACACAAAAGTAGGGCCAGCCAGATAGCTCAGCAGATTAAAGTGCCTGCTTAGGCAGATGCAAGGACAGTAATTTGATCCCCAGGTGTGCTGTGCCATGCCTGCCCCGCCTGTGGGGCGCACCAAGGCTGCGTAATCCCAGTGCTTGGTAAGCCAAAAACAGAGGATCACTATGAGTCCAATTTATGTAGTGAGCCCCTGTAGACCCTGTATTAAATACATTAAAAAAAAGATACACAAAAGTCATTTGTCTCATATCCTACAGCCACCAACCCCAACACTTCCTTCAACATCCCACCCCACTCTGCAAAGCTCCACAACCACTTGACTAGACCAGTACCTGCTATGGTCTGCTCCCCACACAGAGGCCAGAAAGTCAGAAAACCATGGTCTGCTTCCCGCTCCTTCTATTTAAGATCTTCCACACATGAAGCCAAGTCCTCATTATCCGGCCCCTCTGTCAGCATCTCCTACTCTCCTCCTGGCTCATCGCATTACAAGCCCAAGCCACTCTTAAAGGTCTCCTCCAGCTCACAAGGCAGGCTCCTGGCTCAGTGACTTAGCATCTATTTCCTCTCTGCTCCAACCCCACTTACCTCCCCTGGGCATCTGCTCCGAGATGCCTCCCTAAACTGACTATAGCAGTACCCCTGCCCAAACTTCCACACTCTCACCCTGCTTCATTTTATCCACAGCACTGGCCATTATCTGAATTAGTGTTTATCTGAACTAGTGTTTACTTTAATTTGTTTTATAGTTTTCACTGTCTTCCCAGTGAGTACATCAGCCCCTAGTTGTACTTGTCCCTTTTGGTCTTGTGTCCTCAGCATCAAGATGTGAGAGCTCAGAATCAGACTGACACGAAGTACACATTTCACAGGCAAATGCATGGCTTGGAGGTGGGACGTGAACCTGAATTGCAGAGTCCAAAATCTAAATTCACTCCGGAGGTGGGGAGCAAACTCAGGAATTTGGTGCCTATTCCCTAAGGATCACCTAACATCCCCTTTGACCATCAAATCTCTTTCTCAAGACCACCCCCTCTCTGAATACAGCCTTATCCTCAACTTACTGAAATCCTGTTTAAAAATAAGAAGGGGACAGGAATATAACACCATGAAAATGTGTTGTCTAGTATGTGAAAGGCCTTGGGCTCAATCCTCACTACTGAAAAAAAAAAAAAAAGTAATACAGTCTAATCTCCACCCTCTGCCACCTTTGGGTCAACCTGTACGGGTCACGCTTTAGACTTACTCCTCATTTGCTGCAGGTCCCTGGCTCTGCACACCTCCATTCACCAGTTGAGGAAGTGACATTTAATCCAGTGCCTACCCCTGCTTTCCTGGAAGGGACAAGCTCTCTTCAGGGGAAATCACCCTTGCAGCCACCCCAACACAGGAAAAAACATCATTTGAGGATTTCTGAGCACCAGCCTCCCCTCAGGTCTCTGGCAGGTTTGAGGGTCCTGGCAGCCACACCACCTCCACTACCTGGGACCTCAACCTGAGCCATCCCCAGAAATTCCCCTGTGAAAGTCTCCCTAGGGCAGTCAAGGCACCTGGCTCCAGCCCTAAATCACAGCAGCACCTCCACCGACAACTCCCTGTCTCAAGGCTGAAGTGCCAGCCCACCAAAGAGGAACTCAAAACACTGGCCCAGCATGCTCTGTGACTTTAAATCCTCACACCTCTTAACTTCAATTTTCTCACATGTGTGATGGAGATAACTAATCCCAAACAGGAGGAGACAGATAGCTTTGGTGTAAACCTGAGGTTCAACCCAATCTCCTCAGAGAGGAACTAGCAAGGGACAGGCTGAACCTTACTCTCCCTTCCGTCAGTGCCTGCTAGCCAGGGACTCCGGCCTTTCCCACAGCCCCTCTTTGCCCACCCAGAGAAAGAAGAAACAGCCCTCCACCTTCACTCAGAGTTGGTGCAAAGCTTCAGGTTAGCAGACTCCAGTAGCTTAGGAAGCCAGAGCCCACAGCCAGGAGGAAAGTGACCTCATTCACAACTGGGGAAACTGAGTCATCACGATGTGACATGTAGTTAGGTACACAGCTGGCTATGTCCCCTGGACACACAACACCTTTTAGGGCAAAATAAGGCAAGGTAGTGTCTGGGCTAGTGAGGGAGGGAAAGGGAGGAGTAGGGAAGGGATTTCCCTGCCCCACCCCCCACTTCTGCCTCCACCTCTCACCTCTCCCTCCACCCTGGGTGCCAAAACAAAACAAAGCCAGCTTTGGGTTATCCCAAGGACCACCCAGGGCCACTAAGGAAAAACAGCAAAAGACGGAGAGGTAGAGACCTCCCTACACACACATAAACGGAGAGACACGAGACATACAGAGACAGTTAAAAACTGAGATGCAAAAGCAAAGGCAGAAAGAAATGAGAAGCAGAGAGCTCAAGGGAGACAGAGAAGACGCGCGGAGAGGTGCACCGGGTCAGAGGCAGAACCCCCCACCCCACCCCACCCCACCCCCGGCACCTACACAGGCACAGACTCGGCAGAGGGAGACGCTCACAGGTGGAGAGGGAGGGGCAGGGACGCAGAGAGACGCAAAGAGTGGCAAAGAGACAGACTCAAGACGCACGCAGCCAGAGACAAGCCGCGCTAGGGCCAGTGAGGCCCACGGGCGCCGGAGGGGCAGGCACGAAAGTCAGCGAGACCCGGACCCACCCAGAGTCCGAGCGGGAGGACAGGACGCTGGCGGCTGGGAACGCGAGGGACGCGCGGCTCCCGCTCCGGCCCCGCGCCAGCCGGGCGCCCCCTCCCCCGGCCCGACGTGGCTCCGGCCCCCGGCCCCCAGCTGGGGCCCCAGCCCGGCCCCCGCGCCCCAGCCCGGGCCGCTGCTGCACCTTGTTGAAGGCAAAGAGCTCCTGCTTGAGTTTCTCGCGCTGCGGGTCGGCACCCTGCCGCCGGAACCGAAACTTCATCATCTTGCGCCCGGCTGCCGGCGCCGCGCCGTCGCCGCCGCCCGCAGGATGCGCCGCGC
>NW_004524698.1:7158459-7159682 GCF_000260255.1 Octodon degus
GGCCCGGGCGCGGACGCATGGGGCGGGACCTGCAGCGGGGTGGGCGCAGCGCGCGACGGACGTCCCGCCCGATCAATGAGCGCGCCCGCCCTGCGCTCGGCCCCGCCCCCGCGGTCCAGACAATGGGCGAGGACGGTGCCCGCAGCTCGGCCGGGCTCGCGAAAGATGCCCGCTGCGCATGTGTCCTGAAGTGGGTCCTGCTGGGATTTGTAGTCCTCAAACTGTGACCCTAGGGTGGGCTGCTAGGGCTGTTCCTAGCGGTGCAGTGTTCTTCCTGGTTTGCCAGACTCTTTTTCCTACTCCTAAGGATCGAGCTCTGTGTACATTAAAGTAATGGGACAGTCCTGACCCAAAAACTAGGAAGCCTAGCCATGGGAGCCTCAATTTTCCCATTTACTGGTATGCCAATGACCCAATGGTTGCCAAATCGTTATTTTACCAGTTTGTGGGAATCCCTGGTAGTCCCTTGGTGTCCCGTTGTGCCAGAGCACTTCTCACCCTTATACCTTTGCTTCGGCTATGTCAGAAATTCCTTCCTCAGCCCCTGGGGAACTCCTATACATGCTTCAGGACCCAACGCAAAAGGCACGGGCACGGGATTTGCGGCATCAGCCAAAGAAAAACAGGGACTCACCAGGAGGTGGCATTTTGCACAGTCCTGAGAGCGGATTTGGGGCCTTTCTGAGAAGGGGGAAGGGACTTCCTTCGCAGGCAACAGTAGTGGAACAAAGCTGTGCCCCGCCCCCACGGACTGCTAAGCGCCACCCACCTCCCAAACCTTTCTTTTCTTTTCTGGCCTCCAGGCTGACCTTTCCTTCCAGGCTGAGGGTAGGCTGCCCAGTTCAGAGCTGGGTGAGGTCCCAAAAGCTTAGGTGGGGCAGGTGGGCCAGGGCCCAGCTGCGTGGGGAGGAGGGGCTGCACTTTGTCCCGAAGGAAGCTGCCAAGCGAGGGAGACAGAGCTTCCCTCTCCGCCCACACCCAGGCCTGCTCAGGCATCCTCTGCTGCTGGTGCGGGAGCTAGTGAGAAGTGATAGAGACCAGCGAAGCTCCTGAGGGCCTGGTGTGTGGCCGCTAGACTCAGCCACACCCCTACTGGCTGGGGATGCCTAGTTTGAGAGGCCCTGGGTTCCCTTCCCAGCACAGCTTAAAAAATAAGATTCAAAAACAAAAACAAAAACAAAAAAACCAAGAAAAAAAAAAACCAAAAAACGGGCGCATGCCTG
>NW_004524698.1:7161040-7174570 GCF_000260255.1 Octodon degus
CAAGCTTAGCAAAGCACAGGGACCACGGTTCAATCCCCCAGCACCACATGCCAGCCAGCCCCGCCCCCTGGTGGGCTGAGCTGGCCACACACACACAGACACAGACACACACACACATAAATAAATAAAAATTAAAAAAAAAAAAGAATGGAGAGTGTGGGCCAGGGAGATAGCTCAGTAGAATAAGCACTTGTCTGGCAAGTGCAAGATCATGAGTTCAATCCCCAGTACTGAAAAAAGACCATGGAAAGTGTAGGAGTTATACAAAAGGGTAAAAAAAATTAAAAAGAGATATAAAAAGGTAAACTGAGCGCTGTTGAATTAGCTCAGCAGTCTTAGTGCCTGTCTGGCAAGCGCAAGGACCTGGGTTCAATCCCTAGTACCATATGCTGTCTGACTACTGAAACCAGGCATGGGAGCTCATGCCTATGATCCCAGCGCCATGGAGACTGAGACATGAGGAGCACTACGAGTCCGAGCTGCGTAGTGAGATCCTGTACCAAATAAATGAATAAATAAAGATTTTTTTTTAAAATTTAAATAAGGGTAAACTGGGGCTGGGGAGATAGCTCAGTGGATTAAGTGCTTGCATGGCAAGTGCAAGGGCCTGAGTTCAATCCCCAATTCTGTCCAAAAAAAAAAAAAGGGTAAATTGAGACCTGGACAGGAAGCCTAGTTTTGTTCTCACAGCTGGGCAGGGTTCAGGGATGACACTGGCAAGGGAAAGGCTGGTGCACTAATGACTGTTTATCTCCTCCCCTGTGAGCCCAGGCAGCCAAGGCCTATGATTACTATAGCAGCTTAAGGGAAAAGGGACAGGAGGCCTGGCAGGAAACTGAAATTCAGAGAAACCCTAGCAAAGGCTGAACACTGGGTCCCTAATCACTTCAAGCACCCTTGTGCCCACTGAGAGTCAGTGAGGCAGGAGAGGGAGGTTAGGGTTTTGCAAAGTGAAGCAGGTCAGCTGCATGGGCGAGGAAGAGATGACTTCTTTAGCTTCCCAGCCTCAAGTGGGCCTCAATCAGGCAGGGGGAGCTGCTGCTGGTTCAGCATTTCCTGTGTGGAGTAGACCCTCCCCCTTCATCCCAGGCCACCCTAGGACTCTAGCCTGGTTCTGGGGTGGGGCCCAGGTCTGGTTTCATATCTCAAGATATTCTTTGCTAGCTGGGTGAACTCAGCTAATAGATTAATCCACTCAGGGCTTCAGTTTTCTCATCTATAAAAAGTCATAAGAGGGGCTGGAGAGATGGCTCAGTGGTCTAAAGCACCTACTTGGAACAAGCTTAGCAAAGCACAGGGACCGCGGTTCGATCCCCCAGCACCACATCCCAGCCAGCTGCGCCCCCTGGTGGGCTGAGCTGCCCCCCCACACACACACACTAAATAAATGTTAAAAAAAAAAAAAAAAAGTCATAAGAATTAGATGAATTCAAAACAGGAACTGAGTACAGACCTGGCAAGGTTGATACCTAGTGACCCAGCTATTTTTAGGATTCTCACTCCAAGAATACTAGCCTCCCCACTATTTCTCAGACAGGAGGAAAGTTCTCACCTCAGTACCTCTGCACTGGACTTGAACATTCTACCCCCAGGCCACTTAGCCAAAATCCTAACCACCTCTTCACCCCCACCTCACTTCCCTGCAGAGGAAAGGGGGAGGGGTGGTCCCAGGGTGACAAGGTGCAAGTCCCAAGGGGAGGCAGAGCAGAGGCAGAGGAGTGGAATGCTTCACTTCTTAATGCAGGCAGGCCTTCCAGGAGCTGGCTTAGACCAGGACACGACCTTCAAGTGACACCCAAGCACACAAGCAGCTCTTTCTGGGTGGCTCCAGGGGGCCCGACTAGCTAAGGATGCTTGGAATGGAATCTAGGCTGGGACTGGCCAAGTGCTAGGGCAGGTAGGAGGAGGGAGAAGGTAATGAAGGGATTGAAGGATGTCGGGGGAGGGGGCAGTTGGCCAGCCCAAGGCAGGAGTAGGAGTACTTCATTCCATGGGTTGTGTAAAAATGAAGCTGCCTCTCAGCACTAGATTTAGGGCCTCATCATTCTAGAAGGTGAGTAATATTCTGTAATTCTGAGAAAGGTCACAGGTAGAGGGAGTGTGGGGTGGCTCCAGGCTGTCCTCCTGCCTCAGAAAGGGAAACAGGTTCTGTGGCAGGACCTGCCTAAGGTTGCAGGTACATAACACAGGGTTTCCCAGCATCTTCTCCTGAGGCAAGAACTCTCAGCCAGACACCCAACAGGCTGGGTTCTGGGCTGTACTTGTCTTGACTCATGCTAGATCCCAGGACTAGGAACTTTGGTCACCTGTCCACTGTGAAGACTATTAGGTTTGAGGCTCCAGGAGCTAGCATATGGACACTGCCATAGGCTTATGGGAAGGCAGGACTCTGTGCCTCATTTCTCTCTAGGATCCTAAGTTCTAAACCTGTCCTGGTCATGCTACTTCACTGCTCTAGGACTCAGTTTTCTCCTCTGTAAAAAAGGTGTGTATAATATAAATTGCTGCCATTTATTAACACTGAATATAGTCTGTGTCAGGTACCACAGTTATTCCTTTAATCCTTGTAGATCAAGCCTGTTTTCACAGGGAGAAACTAAAGTCAAAGAGGTGAATTAATTTGTCCACGTCACACAGCTGACAGTTAGGACTTGACTGGTTTCAAGTGAAGTCTTAGGGGTTTGGGTGAGAAATGAGACAGTAAGTAAAGGGTTTCATTAACAGTGAACAACGTCCAGGAAAGCAAAGGAGTTAGGTACCAGTCATGCACCTTAGAGAGGAAACACTGGGACCACACAGTGTACTCTGAGCTCTAATGATGGAAGTAGTGGCCCAGGGATGTCCCAAGGAACCTGGGTAGAGGCCAGAGAAGGTGGTTTCAAGCAGAGATGCCTTAGGCAGAGGGCACTGACATGTACAAAGGCACACAGTTGGTGCCCGTGAAGTTGGGGCTCTGATGGTGGAGACCCTGATGGAGCACTCTGGGCAGTGTCACAGGTGACCTGGGAGTACCTGATGGCACCTAGGCTCTACCTCACCCCTGGTTCCAGTGCCCATCCACACGCACTCGCCCTGAGGACCATGGTGAGCAGGGCAGAAGCAGAAAGGAACCTGAGTTCTACATCCAAGCCAGGGGACACCTATGCTTTGGCTGTGACTTGGAGCAATCGCTATGGCTCTACTGCCACACCGTGGGCACAACGGGGCACTACAGCAATATATGCCTGAAGCTGAGCTGGGGGGCCCAGCCTGGCTGTGGCCCAAGGCCTGCAACATCCCCCCCTCCAAACCTGAGGCCCTCCCTCCTAGGTTTCACACCTCAGTCTCTTGCCAATGTATTGGGTCTTCTCACTGAGCTACATTTCCAGCCCTTTTTATTAATTTTGTTTTGAGACATGGTCTCACTATGCAGTTCAAGTTTGCCTTTAACTCACTATGTAGTTCAGGCTGACCTCAAACTTCTGGCAACCCTCCTGCCTCAGCCTCCCCAGGCCTGGAATTATAGGCATGTGCCACTATGCCTGGCCTTATTTATTGTACTTGGAATCAAACTCAGAACCTTGCAGTTGCCAGGCAGGCACTGTACCATTGAGCATTAAATCCCCGGCCCTATTTATTTGAGACAGGATCCCACTAAGTTGCTAAATTGCTCAGGCTGCCCTCAAATTTGTGATCCTGTGGCCTCAGCCTTCCAGAGTCTGGGGACTACAGGTATGCACTACAGCTATTTCTTAGCACTCAACACAGCAGCCCATCAGACCTTATGTCTAATCAGACCTTAAGCCTTTCTCCTAAAGGCTCCAGTGAGAACCCAGTGATATACTCCAGCCACCATTGCAAGATTCAACAGGCAGGCTGGAGAGATAGCTCAGTGTTCTAAGTGCCTGAATGGCAAACACAAGGATCTGGGTTTGATCCCTGGTACTGCATACCATGCCAGCCCTCGAACCCCAGGCACACTGTGCCAGCCACCAAAACTGGGCATAGTGGCACATGCCTTTAATCCCAGTGCTGAGGAGGCTGAGGCAGAAGGAGCACTACAAGTCCGAGCTGCATAGTTGAGACCCTCTACCAAATAAATAAAAGATTTTTAAACAAATTAAAAGGGGCTGGTGAGATGGCTCAGTGGTCTAAAGCACCTACTTAAAACAAGCTTAGCAAAACACGTGGACCGTGGTTCAATCCCCCAGCACCACATGCCAGCCAGCACCGCCCCCTGGTGGGCTGAGCTGGACACACACACAAAAATAAAATAAGTAAATAAATTAAAAAAAAAAAAAACAAATTAAAAAAAAATATTCAACAGGTGAATTTTCAACAATTTTTACTGTCAGTTAAAGTCTCTGGAAATTACAGGAGCTAGTAGTCAATAGTACAGGGAAGAGAGAAGAAAGGAGCCCCAGAAATGGATAAAAAGAAAAAAAAAAGTTATATTTGATGAAATGAAATTTAAATTATGGGGGCTGGTGAGATAGCTCAGCAGTCGAAAGTGCCTGCTTAGGCAAGCTTAGACAAGTGCGCAGGAATCAGAGTTTGATCCCTGGTACCACATGCCGTGCCAACCTTACTCTAGGGTGGGCTGAGCCAGCTACCAAAAAAGAAAATTATTTATTATTATTTTTTGCAGAACTGGGGATTGAACTCAGGTCCTTGTGCTTGCCAGGGAAGTGCTTATTCTACTAAGCCATCTCCCTGGCCCTTGAAATTTAAATTATGTTAAAAATGAAGGTGTTGGGGAACTACCCGCTCGGGCCCCCCTCCTGTCCCTCTCTTGGACAGGAGCTTTCTTTCTCTCAATAAATATATTCTTCTCATAAAAAAAAAAATGAAGGTGCTTATATTCAAAGGCAAGCATTTCCTACATATATCGACCATTATGTATGTTTTATTTTAATAAAATAGTTTGTTTTTGCAGTGCTAGGGATAGATTCTAGGCAAATGCTCTACTACTGAGCTACACCCCAGTCCTATGCTCTGTTTAATACTTTGGTCTTTTATTCATGGTCAGCAGAGTTAGGAAAATACCAGCTCTTTACTTTTACTATCCCTGCATGGTGCAAACATTATATAATGGGTGAGACTGCACATCTTTCACAGTTCCAAGTTCATTGTCCTTATGTTGAAATCAGCCAATGTGACAATACTTACATCATGGAAACTGGTACACACCACAGATCAAGCTTGATTCAATGCTGATGTCCTAGCCCAGTGCCATGTAACAGAAAATGTAAGTTCAAGTCATTTCAAATTCTTGGCACTAGGTTTGTAGGTCATTGGTAAAGAGCTACATTTAGCATATATGAAACCTTAGGTTCAACACCCAGGATAAAAAAATAATAATAAAAAGCTTAAAATCTTGAATAGCTAAACTAAAAACAGAAATTTCTTTTTTTTTTTTCTTGCGGAACCAGGTATTGAACTCAGGCCCTTGCGCTTGCCAGGGAAGCACTTATTCCACTGAGCCATCTCCCTGGCCCCTAAACTAAAAACAGAAAACAAAACAAAAACAGATAAAATTTATTTACAATAACATCTTTTATTTAAACCAAAATAGTTGTAATTTAAATATGCAATCACAGTAGTGCTACTGCTGAGAATTTTCAATCCCATGAGCATAATTTCTTTGAAGAATTGGTCACATATCAGATTTAATGACAATCAATTTGTTGGGAAAAGATCAATGTGGTAAACTCAGTGCTCTCCAAAGCTATCAGGTTCTTATCCCTGGAACCTGTCAATGTTCTTCAGAGAAAAAGGGTACTTGGGGGTTGTGGCTATAGCTCAGGGTAGAACACTTGTTTAGCATATAAAAGGCCCTGGGTTCCATGCTCCTATATCCAATCACAATGTCCTACAAAAAGAGGGGCGCAGGAGATGTGGTACACAGCAAGCCTGTGACTCAAGTATAGAGCATGGACAGGTTTACAGCTACCAGAAGCTGTCAGAGCCAAGTGAGGGGTTTTCCACTAGAACCTCCAGAGGGAGCTTGGGCCTATCCATGCCTTGACTTCAGTCTAATAATAAATGATTTTGGCTTTCTGACTCCAGAACTGTGAGAATAAATTTGTTTTGGCAGCCACAGGAAACTGATACAATGTGAGCCAAAATAAACCTCTCTCCAAGAGAAAGGAGAAGGGCTGGGGAGATGGCTCAGTAGAATAAGCACTTCCCTAAGAGAGAGAAAAAAAGGAAGAAATAAAATGGATACAGCAGGTAAGCTGCATTTCTTGCACACTGTGGTAGGACAAGGCATGACCAAAAAATACAGTGAATGTCTAAAAATTTTAAAATAAGACACATTGTCGTTAACCCTCTTCAAAATACTTTCCCTGCTTTTAAAACTTTTCCCATTGTTCCTGTCACTTTCAGGTTTTTAACTGCACAGCATGGCCATCTTCATGTCAATTGATTTAGAACATTTATACCTTTTGTAGGTCTTTTACTTTGAGGAACAGTCAGAAGTTGCAAGATACCAAATATGCTAAGGCAGATGAGGATACAGCCTCATTTTTATGAGTCCGCCTTTCTGTTGAACTCAGGCCCTTATGCTTGCCAGGGAAGTGCTTATTCCACTGAGCCATCTCCCCTGGCCCTACCTTTCTGTTGGATGGCAATCCACAGCTACCTTCTCCATGTTCTTGATCTCAAAGACATGAAAGGATTTCTAAAACTGTTTTAGAAAGCAACAAAAATGATGAGTACTCAAACAAGAGGGAACACTGAGGGAGAAGAACAGCAGTTTTGTTTTTGTTTTTGTGGCTGGCTCAGCCCGCTCTGGGGGCAGGGATGGCATGGCATGTAGTGTTGGGGATTGAACCGTGGTTCTTGTGCTTGGCTAAGCAGGTGATTTAGACCGCTGAGCTATTTCACCAGCTCTAGCAGTTCTTTTCTGTAAATTTTTATTTACTTGTCCTTTTTTTTTTTTTTTTTTTTTTTTTTTTTTGCGGAACGGGAGATTGAACTCAGGTCCTTGCACTTGCCAGGGAAGTTCTTATTCCACTGAGCCATCTCCCTGGCCCCTACTTGTCTTTTTGAGACAGGGTTTCACTATGCAGTTCAAGCTGGCCAGCTATGTAGCTAGCCCAGGCTGGCCTCAAACTCCTTTCACCTCAGGCTCCTGAGTGCTGGGATTCCAGGCGTGGGCCACCACATCTGGCTAAAATTTTAAATTAAAACAATTTTTTTTTCTCATCTATAGACACAAGATGAAAATTTCAGAATTTATCAAAAAAGAAAAAAAAAGTCAAGAAAAGCATTCTGAGGAAAAATTGGCTATATGAAATTTACAATAAGAGTACTGACACTCTGGGAGAATGAGGCAGGAGGATCACAAGTTCAGGTCCAGCCTGGGCAACTTGCTGAGACATGTCTCACAAAACAGCCAGCAATGTAGTTCAGTGCAAAGGACCTAAGTTCAATTCCCAGTACTGCGAAAAGAAAAATAATCCGACAAAAAACCCCATACCTGCAAGTCCTAATTTATATCCACTTCTGTTGTATCAGTACACACATACTATCTTTATGTGTACATTATACCTCCAGTGCTGAGCTTGGCAGTGCTCATTTTTTAAGTGAATAAATGTGATTTGCAACAACTTCCTCTCTTCTTTGGGCTTCCACATAATAGGTTTGGCAGCATGAAGCAGAATCCTGTATGGGCAGGGCTGGTACCAGCTGTTCCTGGATCCCCTGCTATGTAAGAGGACAAGCTGGGGACAGGAACTGATGGGACTCAGCACCTGGTGTGGTGCCCTGTGAGGAGGTGGGAATAGCCAGGTTCAGAGCCAGGTATGGGCCTCAGGGAGGCCTGCTCAAGATTATCACCAGCAGGCTACAGTTCAAGTTCAGAGACTGAAGTCAGGGAGATGGCAAGAAACGCTGGAGTTAAAGCCTCTTCTACATGGTAAAAGACCTCTTTTGGGGCTGGGGAGATAGCTCAGTAGAATAAGCGTTTGCCTGATAAGCACAAGGGCCTGAGTTTAATTGCCAGTTATGCAAAAACAAAAAAAACAAAAACCACCTCTTTCACCAAGGGGCTGGGAAGAGCCAAGGTCTGACTTTGTCACAGCTAAAAAAAAGGGGTCCCTCTTTGCAGAGTCCCTACCCCATGTCCCTAGAACCAGCCACAGGGTGGATGTACTCACCTCTGCCATGAACAATCTGGATGTTCAGCTAGTCGCTTCCCTTAGCTCCAGTGCGTCTTTTTCAAGGCGTCCATGATCCACTGTGCCCAGCTCAGTGCTGCCCTTACAGGTTCACCACTCAGAGGCCCTGCACTAGTTTTCACTTTTTTTTTTCCACACTAGGCCCTTGCACTAGTTTTCTGGGGGTGTTTTGGAGACAGTGTCTCCCTATGTACTACAGTCTGGCCTTGAACTCATCGCGATCTTGTCTTAGCCTCCTGAGTGCTATCATGTCTGGCTTTGGCACTATTTGTCATACTGAGCCCTGCCTATTCACTTGCTCCCTCTGGACTCTCTTCTATACCACACATGGGCAGGTAAATGGGTGTCCAGGTTTCCACAGTATAAATTTGGGGGCCTGGAGTATAGCTCAGCAGAACAGCATGTGCCTGGCAAGGGCAATGATTCTATTCATACCCCTACCCCCCAAAAAAAAGTTTGTCACAGTAGGAATTTGGACAAGTTGCCTGGCTGAGCAGTGAAAGGCAGAGGGAAACCCTAGGCTGAAGCTCTTGACCAGGCCCTGGGAACTAGACCAAGGATCATGAGACACTAAAGCTCTTTGGGCTCCAGGCTCATCCCACCCAAAAATGCCTATTATACTTGGAAGCTAGGGCCCAGAAGAGTTTTGCTTACTACTGGGGTTCCAGTGAAGGCATGGTCCACAAATAGTGGGAGCTAAAAAAATTACTAAGATCACACATATGTACACATTTATAAAAGCTGGCTTCTCCCGGCCTTGGTTCAGGGCATCTTTGCCTTAGTGGAAGGTGTGCAGGCTCTCTGTAATCCTACCAGGGAATGTGTGGCCCCTGGACACCATGGGTAATGAAGGCTATTTTCCTTGGAGAGGAAAAGAGATCAGTGGGCAGAGGACAAGGCCACCTTAGTCATCAGGCTTAATGTCAGTGACCAACTGCTTTTCCTGGAGACCTGGTGTATAATGAGCTTCGCTTTCCCAAACCCTGTTTAAGGTTTAATAAAGGGATCAAGGAAGCACAAAAGGCAAGTTTTCTCTTACAACAATATCAGACAATTGTTTCAAAATATATTAGATTTGGTTTTTATTGTAGAGCACACATATCAGGGCAAAGTGCTGCACACACAACTACAAATCATTTTTTGGGAAAAAAGCTGTAAAAAAAATAAAACTGCAACTGCTTTAGTTATGCAGTCCCAAATTGAGGAATTCACACTGGCAAAGGAGTTCTGGCCCCAGAGAAGAGCTTCTTGATGGTGGCTGCCCCAGATTCCTGCAGCCTTTGAGGTCTCAGGCTGGGGACTCAATGCAAAGCCCTCTAGACTGGTGGTAGCCTGGTTGCCTGCCATGAGAGCCTGGTTTTGACAGGCTCCAGTCCTGGCCAGACTGGCAAGATGACATTCCTAATGAATCTAGATCAGCATGACCTTGCAGTCTTCTAGGATCTGAGTAACTGCCAAGACTTAATCTTTTTTTTTCTTTGTTATTTTTTAGGACCCCCTTCCTGATCTCCCATGCCCCTGAGGCAGAAAAGGCACCAACCTAGTCTGCAGGCCTGAGCTCTGACCTTGGATGCATGCTGCAGGCAAACAGAGGCAGTGACACCTTCTTAGAAGGGTGACATAAGGAGAGGTCCAAGCTGATCAATGGAGGGAAAAGGAAAGAAAGCCAAGAGACCAAAGGAAAAAATAACTTTGAAAGAAAATAAAAACCCTACCATACACCACAATGATTTCCCACACCCCAAATGCCAGACTTGGAAGGACATCAGTCCCTCTAGCTAGAAACAACTAAAATGACCCAACATGGCAAGTCTAACTTCCATACAATCCCACAAATGTGCCTGAAAGGAGCAACCCAGCAAAGAGGTACTCTTGGCAAGAGAAGTCAGGACCACCATGCTAGCCCCTTGGTAACCCAAGAATAGCCCCAGAGGGCTCAGCACTAGCTTTGGGGTAGCAGGGGCTGGGACTGTTTAAACCCTCCACCACCCAGCAACCCAGATAGTTCTGCTACAGGAAGAAGAAAAGATTATCTGCATGAGCTTCCAGAGGATGGAGAATAGGTGAGAGGTGGGGAAGCTGCCCCATGCAGAGCAGGCCTGGTTCCAGGAGATCTTAACCAAGGGCAGGTATCAGTGGAGGAAAAGGGGCAGGAAGGAAACTGAATTTTGTTTAGAACACTGCAAAGATTTATGTTTAAAGCAAAACTGCAAATTTCTTAACCAAAACATTTTGTTGCTCTTAAATAAACCCAGCTCCACTTGAAGATGGCTGGCCCCCACACCTTGATTGGCTATAAGCCTCTGCCCCCAACAAACAGCAACAGCCTTTCCAGGAAGAAATCCAAGAACGTGAGAACTCAGGTCAATTCTGTTCTTCAGCCTTGATGGGCAATGAAACAGGGAAAAATTATATGATCAAAAACAAAAACAAAAAACAAACAAAACAAAACAAAAGGAGGGGCAGCTATGTGAGGAGAAGCCAGAGTTCCCAGGAGGGTGGTAAGTAGGCCTCAGTGCCTTCGCATCTTCACCTTTCGGGCAGGGCTGCCTGCTGCCTCCGAGCAGTCCTCCGTAGACTCATAGGACTTGCGCCAGTAGTTCTCAGAGCTAAAGCTACCCCTCCGCCGGTGGGTGGGCAGCAGCACTGAACGCCGGTTCTCCTCTTTATCCATCTCCAGGATCCGGGGCCTGCAAGGGAAAAGGGTGAAAGAATGTTACCCGAGAGATCAGCAGGAGGGGCCTGACCTCATCAGCACCTGGTCTGACATTGGATGCCAGCTCAGTGCTTCTGGACAGAAGCACTGACACTAAAGGTTCCTGGCAACTAAGTGTTGGTGGCCACTCCTCAGCCTATAAGCATCTCCCAGTCACCCTGTGGGACCTGCTTAGCTTTGAGTCTTTTTTTTTTTTTTGGCAGAACCAGGGATTGAACTCAGGCCCTTGCGCTTGCCAGGGAAGTGCTTTATTCCACTGAGCCATCTCCCCAGCCCCATAGCTTTGAGTCTTGTGCCCAGGACCTTATCAAGTCTGCTGGGCAACAAAACCCACTCTCTAGCCTTAAAGACTCCATTTATCTCAGGGTCCCAACTCTCCCTCAACATACTCTTCTGCTTACCAAGCCAAACAGCCTCTGAAATCAACAAGCTTTTTTCTACATCACAGCCTGCAGCCCATCAAGTTCTTTCTGCCTACAATGCTTTTACCTTATCCTTCTGCTCTCATTTAAAAATTACTCTCCCTGGGGCTGGAGAGATGGCTCAGTGGTCTAAGGCACCTACTTAGAACAAGCTTGGCAAAGCATCAGGGACCACGGTTCAATCCCCCAGCACCACATGCCAGCCAGCCCCGCCCCCTGGTGGGCTGAGCTGGTCACACACACACACTCTCTCTCTCTCAAATAAATAAAAATTAAAAAAAATAAAGTTTAAAAAAAAAAAATTACTCTCCCCAACCCTTCTCAAATAGGCCTCCAGTTCACGCCTTAGTGCCAGCATTCCTTCCTAACACCTAAGTATCTGCCTATTAAGAGTGTGTTCAGGTGGGATTAAACCAAGGAAGTCATAGAAGAGCCACAATACACTGCCATTTGTCAGCGTGCTTAACCCACTTCATTCTGGGGATATAGGCTGCTGGTCAGGAGTTAGGCAGGAAAGCCACCGTTACAAAGGAGTAAGAGTTTGGAAGGGTGAGCACCCCTAGGCTCTTTTTTTTTTTTTAAAACATGATATAGTTCCATTTATTTATTTATTTAATTTATTTTTTAATTTAATTTATTTATTTATGTGTGTGTGTGTGTGTGTGGCCAGCTCAGCCCACCAGGGGGCGGGGCTGGCTGGCATGTGGTGCTGGGGGATTGAACCGCGGTCCCTGCGTTTTGCTAAGCTTGTTCTAAGTAGGTGCTTTAGACCACTGAGCCATCTCACCAGCCCCACCCCTAGGCTCTTAAACAACCTATTACTTAGGCCTTTCTACCCACTGCACCCTGTATCCAGGCATGGGGCTACTTTGCCTCCTCATCCCAGGACTGGACAGTAAACCTATGGAATACAAAGCTACATCCCTAGTCCTTCTCTTTAGATTTTTTTTGAGGTAGGGTCTTGCTATATATAGTCTGGGCTGGCCTTCAGCTCACAATTCTCCTGCCTTAGCCTCCAAGATACCAGGATTACTATATACAACCACACTCTGCTCATTTTTTTGAAATAAGGTCTCACTAAATGGCCATGCTGGCCTTGACCTTATCCTCCTGTTCTCCAACCTTCGGAGCAGCTAAGGTTGTAGGCACACATCACTACGCCCAGCTTTTGTTGCAGTCCTTAGCTGAGTACCTGTGGGCAGCATCAGGATCTGCCTTGCGGTGGGACCGCTTAGGTTTCAGAGCAGGGTCCCTGTTGTTTCCTGACAGGCGATCTGAAGCATAGCTGGGTGGCAAAATGGAGCTGCTCAGAGACTTTGTTTCCAACCGGGGTGCATCTAGTCTTGTCCTGCAAAGGAAACACATGACATGTAGGTAATAAATAGTCCTCTGGTAAGGGCACGCAAAGGCCCCTTCAAACCAATTCTCTCTCCAGTCAGGCCAACCATAAGTCAGCTGGGCCTCCAAACCAGCACTCTCTGCTCTATGCCTCAGCCTCCTTAGGATTCAACTAAAGACTGGTCTAGCTGACCTCCAAAGACCATTTTTCTTCAGTTTAGGTCTAGGAGCAAAGAAAAGAACACTTCTATTTGGAGACAAATAACAAGATCTGATATCCCAGAGGACAGATTCCACAGCCTGCTCTCAGCTGCAAGAAGCAGTTCTACCTCACACTTCTTGGGCCTACTCTAAAGTCCATTTTCCAGAGGACTGAGGGCCCAGTGGTGGGCATTCATACTTCAACCTTTCCTGAAATATGAACAACAAGATTCCATCTCAAACCTGTAGAGGGGCTGAAAGAAAAATAGAACCAGACCCTACTTTCTCACACAGAATCAGGAACACAAAGACTGAGTAGCATAGCCAAAGGGTAGGAGGAATCCAGGTTCACTACAAATCATGAGTTTGGGGCTGGAGAGACAGCTTGGCAGTCTAAGTGCCTGCTTGGCAAGCATAAGGACATGGGTTTGATCCTTGGTACCACATGCTATGCTGGCCCCATGCTGAGCCAGCTACTGAAACTGGGCGAGGTGGCACATGCCTGTAATCCCAGCACTGGGGAGGCTGAGACAGGAGGTTCACTTTGAGTCCGAGCTGTGTAGAAAGATCCTATACCAAATAAATAAATATAAGGGGGGCCGGGGAGATGGCTCAGTAGAATAAGCGCTTGCCTGGCAAGCTCAAGGGCCTAAGTTCAATCCCCAGTTCCACTAAATAAATAAATAAA